>NC_138221.1:7551595-7821595 GCF_964197995.2 Scardinius erythrophthalmus | reverse complement strand
GTAAATGTTAGTACACACACATCAGATCATCACAGACAGTGTTCATCAACACACACACACACACACACACACACACACACACACACACACACACACACACACACACACACATCAGATCATCACAGACGGTGTTCATCAACACACACACACACACACACACACACACACACATCAGATCATCACAGACAGTGTTCATCAACACACACACACACACACACACACACACACACATCAGATCATCACTGACAGTGTTCATCAACACACACACACACACACACACACACACACACACACACATCAGATCATCACTGACAGTGTTCATCAACACACACACACACACACACACACACACACACACACACACACACACATCAGATCATCACTGACAGTGTTCATCAACACACACACACACACACACACACATCAGATCATCACAGACAGTGTTCATAAACACACACACACACACACACACACACACACACACACACACACACACACACACACACACACACACACACACATCATATCATCACTGACAGTGTTCATCAACACACACACACACACACACACACATCAGATCATCACTGACAGTGTTCATCAACACACACACACACACACACACACACACACACACACACACACACATCAGATCATCACAGACAGTGTTCATCAACACACACACACACACACACACACACACACACACACATCAGATCATCACAGACAGTGTTCATCAACACACACACACACACACACACACACACACACACATCAGATCATCACAGACAGTGTTCATCAACACACACACACACACACACACACACATCAGATCATCACAGACAGTGTTCATCAACACACACACACACACACACACACACACACACACACAAACACACACACATCAGATCATCACTGACAGTGTTCATCAACACACACACACACACACACACACACACACACACACACACACACATCAGATCATCACTGACAGTGTTCATCAACACACACACACACACACACACACACACACACACACACACATCAGATCATCACAGACAGTGTTCATAAACACACACACACACACACACATCATATCATCACAGACAGTGTTCATCAACACACACACACACACACACACACACACACACACACACACACACACATCAGATCATCACAGTGTTCAACACACACACACACACACACACACACACACACATCAGATCATCACAGACAGTGTTCATAAACACACACACACACACACACACACACATCATATCATCACAGACAGTGTTCATCAACACACACACACACACACATCAGATCATCACAGACAGTGTTCATAAACACACACACACACACACACACACACACACACACACACACATCATATCATCACAGACAGTGTTCATCAACACACACACACACACACACACACATCAGATCATCATTGACAGTGTTCATCAACACACACACACACACACACACACACACACACACACACACACACACACACACACACATCAGATCATCATTGACAGTGTTCATCAACACACACACACACACACACACACACACACATCAGATCATCATTGACAGTGTTCATCAACACACACACACACACACACACACACACACACACATCAGATCATCATTGACAGTGTTCATCAACACACACACACACACACACACACACACACACACACACACATCAGATCATCATTGACAGTGTTCATCAACACACACACACACACACACACACACACACATCAGATCATCATTGACAGTGTTCATCAACACACACACACACACACACACACACACATCAGATCATCATTGACAGTGTTCATCAACACACACACACACACACACACACACACACAGATGTGTCAGATATATAATGTAATATAATCATACCCTTCTCATTCTCCAGAGCTGTGATGTAGAAATAGATCATTACAGCATTGACCAATAACATGAACATTAAATACACTGATCTCCTGACCGAAGGTGAACCTGAAAAACATGTTTAATATTAGCGTAAAACTGCATATCTGTGTTTGACATTCACTGAGTAAAACATCAAGACCATACATTAAACATTATATATAGAATATTTAATAAATGTTCAAAACGACTGAACACAGATTATTATCATTAAAGATTGAGGGATCAGATCATAATTCATCAGACACTTACAGCCCATTCGTTCCCCACATACTGCGTCCCAGTCGTATCTGGTCACTGTTGTAAACACTGGTAACACTGCAACAATGATGAATCCTGGAAGCAGAAGAGATTATATCAATGCAGAGATTATATATTAATGCAGTGATTATATTAATGCAGAGATTATATTAATGCAGAGGTTATATTAATACAGAGATAATATTAATGCAGATTCTGAGATTCACAACAGACATATTCACATACGAGTATACTTCAGTTATTATATCCATCAATCATTATATGTACAGTGTGTTGTTTCAGTTCTGCCTGTAAGATGCAGATGTGTTATTGTCAGCGTTTGAAGACTCGATCAGACAGAATGTGTGTTTCTTCAGGTTTGATAACGTCACATATTATCTACAAAAATAAGCTCTTTAGTCAGATTTGTCAGTGAGTTTTGGTACATATGACCGGTCTTGTACAGTCTGTTGTCTGATGCCAAACATTCATAAATATACAGCAAGTGTAACTCACGCCACTCCTATGATAGATTAATAAAATCACTGATACGGAGCTGCTCTAGACTACAGCATGTAGAAAAGAAATGACTTGACATTGTGTAATCATATTTCTGTTTCCATCTTGTTTTTAATAGTTGTAACATCAACTACAGCAGCAACACTGACTCCAGACACCACAGCAATCTCTCTGAATCTTCCCTCAGCGTGAATATTAGCGGCTATTTCTACAGTAGACATAGTGAATGGCGATGAACATGGCGGATTTTGTGAGAGACGAAGAGGGTGACTTCTCACAGTCAAGATCCAGAACCGTACCTCTATGAACCAGAGTTTTCAGAAGAGGAGTTGTGTGCTTTGGAAATAGACCGACAGGAGGAGGAGGTTGCGATCGCTCAACAGCCTGAGGACGTGAGGATGAGAGCCAACATGAACTGGTGGTGAGCGTGATATCTCTGCGCCCAAGTAGCAGTGCTTCGCCTGTGCTTCCCCCCAATATAGTCCCAAGCCAAAATCTGCCTGGGAAATCGCCTAGTGTTAATCTGCATCGCTATTTGTACTCGTTGTGAATACGCAGGCCACAAGAAGTAATTCGGTTTTACTCAGGACATGCTAGCTGGCAACAAAGGATTCCATTAATTATGCTAAGCTAAGCTAGCGGCGGCGCTGCCAAACTAAAACAATGCAACTAAATGTAGGAAAGATGGTGAATAAGCCCTATTTCATAAACCGGTGGAGTGTTCCTTTACATTTAAAAAGGGCAGATTCTTCTTTAAACTCAGATGATGATTAAAGAGTCTGTGATTTGTGGTTTCAGTGTCTCCATCATCATCATCTTCTTCTTCATCCTCACAGACTGAGATCAGTCCAGGCCGCTCTGTGACTCTCTCCTGTCAGCTGTATTCATATGGACTCTCCTGTGATGGTGTTGATCTGAAGACAGACTCCAGATATCAGATATTATCATCATCAGATCTATATTACTGTATCATCATCACTCTGACTACAACACTCCTGAATGAAGATGACAACAGAGAGTGGAGATGTCAGCTTACTCACAGAAATCAACTCGAGACCTCAGTCAGATACACTGTCAAGTATTCAGGTGAGAAAACACTCTTTTCTGACAGACTTGTCAAAACTTTCACACACTGGCTCTACTCTTTCTGAATACGTTTGGCAATTGCAAAATATTAGAGGTCAAAGTCATAAACTGCATGTAAAATCCTTATAATTCCCAATATTGTCCTCCTATGGGTCATACTAGGCTAAAATAGACTCTTCTGATTAATGCAATATTTCATGTTTATATCATTATATCATTCTAAGGCTTAATAATGTCCTTGATTCAGGAAAGCTGAAGGTTTATGGGAAGCAGCTCACTGTGTTTCACTCTCATATAAAGCAGGAATAAATGATACAGTAACATCTCTCTTCTTAACTACTGCCACTGTGAGCTGTGATGATTGAACACAAACTGCATGTCATGATCAATATGAAAATATGATGTTAATGTCCTGATGCGTCTGAACATTCATCTTCTGCAGCTCCAGTCGCTTCAACAACACTGACTCCAGTCAGAAGCTCAAACTCTGAGAAGACATCAAGCCGAACTACAGCAGCAGCTTCTACACAAGGTTCATGATCACATGATCACACATCATCAGCCTCTCGCTTCAGTGGCTCTCACAGACTGCTTTATCATCACACATATCACGCATCGGCTGATAAAACATGATTTCTGTTCATGTGTGTCGAGACGGTTCAGAAATCCCGACCGGCTGATGCTTGTCCGGAGTAAAGAGTATAAGCCTATGAATAGTAAACCTTTATACATTTCAGATGAATGCTGTTCTTTTCAACTTTATATTCATCAAAGAATCCTGAAAAATAAAATGTATCACAGTTTCCACAAAAATATGAACTGATTTCAACACTGATAATAATCATAAATGTGTCTTGATCATCAGATCCTCATATTAGAGTGATTTCTGAAGGATCATGTGACACTGAAGACTGGAGTAATGATGCTGAACATTCAGCTTTGATCACAGGAATAAATTACACTTCACTATATATGTGTTATTTCTGTCACACACACTGTACAATCTGCAAACTGAACTAAGAAAACAATAACTTAGTGTGTGTGTGTGTGTCCACTGCCCCCTAGTGTGTGTGTGTGTGTGTGTGTGTGTCCACTGTCCCCTAGTGTGTGTGTGTGTGTGTGTGTCCACTGCCCCCTAGTGTGTGTGTGTGTGTGTGTGTGTCCACTGTCCCCTAGTGTGTGTGTGTGTGTGTGTCCACTGCCCCCTAGTGTGTGTGTGTGTGTGTGTGTGTGTGTGTCCACTGCCCCCTAGTGTGTGTGTGTGTGTGTGTGTGTGTGTGTGTGTGTGTGTGTGTGTGTGTGTGTGTGTGTGTGTGTGTGTGTGTGTTCAACACGGAGGAATAGTGTGTGTGTGTGTGTGTGTGTGTGTTCAACATGGAGGAAGTGTGTGTGTGTGTGTGTGTGTGTGTGTGTGTTTGTGTGTGTTCAACATGGAGGAAGAGTGTGTGTGTGTGTGTGTGTGTGTGTGTGTGTGTGTGTGTGTGTGTGTGTGTGTGTGTGTGTGTGTGTGTTTGAGTGTGTGTGTGTGTGTGTGTGTGTGTGTGTGTGTGTGTGTGTGTTTGTTCAACACGGAGAAAGAGTGTGTGTGTGTCCAACATGAAGGAAGTGTTTGTGTGTGTGTGTGTGTGTGTGTGTGTTTGTGTGTGTGTGTGTGTGTGTGTGTGTGTGTGTTCAACATGGAGGAAGAGTGTGTGTGTGTGTCCAACATGAAGGAAGACAGTGTGTGTGTGTGTGTGTGTGTGTGTGTGTGTGTGTGTGTGTGTGTGTGTGTGTGTGTGTGTGTGTGTGTGTGTGTGTGTGTGTGTGTGTGTGTGTGTGTCCACTGCCCCCTAGTGTCACCAGCCAGTACACACACGTTTAAAGGTGAACTAAGTAACTATTTTACTTTAACTGAACAGCTTCGGAGTCATTGGAATGGTTATATTACTTATTTCGGGTTGAATGGTGGTCGTTTCGCACCCCCCTGGTGCCCGTGAGCGGAAAATACGCACTTGCAACTTTGAGCCGACGGGCCGCCGCGTCAGGAAGTATCGCGTGAGATCAGGTCTCGCGATGTAAACAATTGCTTTACGGCCAAAAGAAATCTGCTAAAATGCTGTCATTATTGCGCTCCCTCACGCTGTCCGAACCCGAATGAAGAAGACGTTTTAAAGAATGTCCCATGTGCTTTGATGTCGTTGATCTATAGCCTCTGGTGTCTGAGAATCGCCTACGAGTTTTTACAACAGTGTTGTCAAATATCTATTCCGAAGCTGTGGGGGAGCTCTAGAGAGAAACCTGCGAGCAAAAAGCGAGAATACAGCGAAGAAATCCCGAAGTTACTGAGCCCTGCTTTAAGTGATGTTACAATACACATCTATGATAAACAACAATACATAAGAATAAAACATAAGAATAACAATAGAGTGTGTGTGTGTCCAACATGAAGGAAGTGTGTGTGTGTGTGTGTGTGTGTGTGTGTGTGTGTGTGTGTGTGTGTGTGTGTGTGTGTGTGTGTGTGTGTGTGTGTGTGTGTTTAACACTGAGGAAGAGTGTGGTATTCATATTCTTTTACGTTTAATTTCCTCTTGTCTGTAAATGTAATTATAAATCACTTACTTTGAATCATGTGAATTTTGCACATTACTTTATTGTAGAAATCAAATTTATGTTTTCTTGCACTGTTCCTCATAAATGAATATGAATAGTTGATAAATGTAAACTGACCTCCTCTAAGAGAGCCGAAGCTGAAGAACAGGAGGATGAACTGAAGTGTAGGAAGAATATCAAAGCTTATATCAGCCAGAACATCGACTATAGTCTTGATCCGTTCGCTTAACTCCACAGTTAATCTAATCAACACTGTAGAAGAAAAACAACAATTAATAAATCATCCAAATGTTGATCTGATTGAGCATTAATGTCATGATAATCAATAAGTACAGAAGTAAACTCACTTCACTAATTCATCATTTCATCTGGACAGACAATCTTCACCGTTCATTCAAAACTATATAAACTTATTAATATCATATATATACTCAAAACATCTTAAACACATGAGGAATAACTCACTACACTGAATCAAATCCACGTAATATTACACACATTTACAGCATCATAATAAGTGTGTGAGTCGTGTGAAGAGATTCAGTGTTTTACTGCAGAAATTATTCATGTTTCTGTTGATCCAGTTATTATTTACTGTATATTCAGAGCTGCATAAACACGCTGCAGCTGCCACTGCAGTCCATACAGTTGGGCTACATGCAAGAAAAGACCAGGTTGGTTCTCGAGCTGAGGGAGTCCACAGATGAGTCAGTAAGGAATGCAAATGCCAAGGTTCCTACTGGCCGCAAGTGGAATGCCCAAACCGAGGTCGATCAAGCTGTCGGTCGGCTACAACACCGGGAGATCATGGGCAGAGTTCAGGCAGGAAGAGCAGGGCTAGGATGGGGAGAGACGCCACGCTTTTGGTCCAAGGCCAATCGCAAGCAAAGGAAGGAGATGGTGGTAGCAGAGGTGACGAGGATGGAGGAAGACCGCTACAAAATCAAGGCCGTGTCGCAGGGTCGACAAGGAAGCTGGACAACCTGGGAGGGAATCATGAACCGGAACATCAGTTGGTCAGATGTGTGGAAGATCCCACAGGCAAGACTTAGCTTCCTCATTCGTTCAACCTACGACACGCTTCCCTGCCCTCGGAACCTCCACCAGTGGTTTGGGAATGAAGAATCCTGTGTACTCTGCAATGCCCCCAACGCAAGTCTCCAGCACATCTTGTCAGGCTGTAAGATCGCTCTCTCACAGGGACGCTACAGATGGCGCCATGATCAGGTCCTGAGAAAGCTAGCCGAAGTACTGGAAGAGTGTCGACAGGGTAGCAAACAACCACCAGCAGCAGAGGACCCCACCATCTTTGTGTCGGAAGGAGGGGTAAGGAGAAGCACCAGATCAAGAGAAACAGCAAGGCCCTTCTCCCCCAACCAGGAGTGGAACATGAGGGTTGACCTGGACAGGCAGCTCCGGTTCCCCACGGAGATAACCACCACATCTCTCCGGCCAGACATAGTGGTGTGGTCAACCAAGGCAAGATCGATACATCTCATTGAGCTCACTGTCCCACTGGAGGAGGGGATCGAGGCCGCCTTCGAACGGAAGAAGGCCAAGTACTCAGAGCTCGCTGCTGAGTGCCGGGAGGCTGGCTGGAAGACTACCATCTACCCAGTGGAGGTCGGATGCCGAGGTTTCCTTGGGTTGTCAACCATACGCCTCTTGAGGGAAGCAGGAGTGACCGGAGCGAGGCTAAGGAGGGCAACAAAGGATCTGGCAGAGGAGGCAGAGAAAGGTAGCTTTTGGCTCTGGCTGAGGAGGAAAGATAGGTGTTGGGGGAAGAACATCTAACCCCAGACAACAGCTGCAGGGAGAACAGCTATCAGCTGCAGGGGGTGACAGGGAGACGTCCCTGTCACTGCTCCGCCACCAGGAGACGTTCCAGAATTAAAGGAGCGAAACGTTGGTGAATGGTGGTTTCTGGCTGATGACCCTGCAGCTGACCCATGGGCACTGGAGGAGGTGCGACAGGCAGCAATGCCCAGCAGGTGATAACATCTTCCTGTGCAATTACTGAAGTTCTGGCGAACCCAGTGACTACTGTGAATAGGGCAGTTGGAGTCCAGGGAAGACTGGAGGACAGCCAGGAAAGACTGGATGGCAGCAGGGAAAGACCGCACCGGGAGTGGGTGGCTAGTTACCTAACCCACTAGTCTTTTGCGAGAGAGACACCCAAACCTAACTACAAAGAAAAATAAAGAGAAACAACCCGCGGGCCCTCCGAGAGGTGGGATGAAAGATGGGCTCAACAGGACAGACTACACGGTGACGACGGCAATGAACATGGACAACGAGAACACCAGAACTCCAGTAAATGATGAGAAGATCCTGCGAAAGTGTGCATGCGGATGGGAGAAAGTGACCACGTTTAGAGGCTTACGGATCCACCAGGGGAAAGCAAAGTGTGGACAGAAAGGCCAACAGCAACCTTGCACTGCGTTAGTAGGTGAGACAAGAAGGACCAAAAGCCAGGGAAAAAACCACAGAGCCGAAGGACCTAACGTTGCTGAAGGCATGAGAGTCACAGAGGAAGGTCCCCTGGTGGAGGCTGAGCCTCCACGTGAGCATGAAGACCCAGTCCCCAACACGTTAGTCAGAACAGAGCCAAATGCAGAGACCAAAGAACCAGCCAGAAGGAGCAAGCTGAAGTGGCCGAAGTCAAATGAAGCAGAGGCATGGCGCAATTTGGACTTGGACCTGATCAAGACCCTAGAGGGATCACTGCGTGGAGGGGCCGAGACTAAGCTTAACCTGATTGGAGACATAATATACCAGACCTGCAAAGACAGGTTTGGCGAAATTGTCCCCAAACAGAGGACCGCCAGGAGAGAGAAGGGAAGGAGGGAAAGGGAAATCCTCCAACTTGTGCAAAGGCGTCGGCAACTCCGCAAGAACTGGAGAAAGGCAACCCACGCAGAGAGAGAGGGTCTGAAAGTCCTGTGGGAGGAGGTCCGGAAAAGGCTAGCCAGGCTTCGCAGAGCTGAACGCATCCGCAAGCGCAGCCAGCGGAAGCAGAAAGAGCGAGCCAATTTCTTCAAGGATCCTTTCAAGCATGCCAGACAGCTACTGGAGGAAAAGAAGAGCGGCAAGCTTGAAACCACCAGGGAGAAATTGGAACAGCATGTCAAAGAGCAGTACAGTGATCCACAAAGGAGCGTCCCTTTAGGAACTCCAGGATACGTACCCCAGCCGGCAAAGCCAACAGTTGAGTTCAACATCATGCCCCTCAAGCTCAGCGAAGTCAGGCAAGTCGTGGAGAAGGCAAGGTCCTCTTCCGCTCCTGGGCCCAATGGGGTCCCCTACAAGCTCTATAAGAACTGCCCCCAGGTACTAGAGCTGCTATGGTATCTGATGAGAACTGCCTGGAAAAAGCAAATCATTCCATCTGAGTGGCAAAGAGCAGTAGCAGTCTTCATCCCCAAGGAAACGAACTCCAAAGACATTAGCCAATTCCGAAACATTGCACTACTGAATGTAGAAGGAAAGATCTTCTTCTCAGTGCTAGCCAGGAGGATGACCAACTATCTGCTCGAGAACGGCTATGTTGACACCAACTGCCAGAAGGCAGGAGTTCCAGGTTTCCCAGGATGTGTAGAGCACTCCACGATGATCTGGGACCAGATCCAGAAGGCTAAGCGGGAGAAGACCGACCTGCATGTCATCTGGCTTGACCTTGCCAATGCGTACGGATCAGTTCCGCATCAGCTGGTCAACTATGCCATGGAATTTTTCCACATGCCCACCTGCGTCAAGAACCTGGTAACTCAGTACTTTAGCAACTTGCAGATGTGTTTTTCCCTCCAGGACTTCACCACCGGATGGCAGCGGCTCGAAGTAGGAATCGCGATGGGGTGCACTATTTCTCCAATACTGTTTGTAGCAGCCTTTGAGATAATCCTCATCGGGGCAAGGCAAATGGTTGGGGGGATCAAACTCCCAACTGGTAAGAGGCTTCCTCCACTGAGGAGTTACATGGATGATGTCACCAGCCTCCTTCAGACAGCAGCATGCACATCAAGACTGCTGAAGAGGATGGACGAATTGATGTCATGGGCAAGAATGAAGATCAAGCCCTCCAAGTCCCGGAGCTTGTCCCTCAGGAGAGGAGTCAGAAATGACAATACCATCTTCGTCGTTGGAGGGGAAAAAATCCCACTCCTATCAGAGCAACCCATAAAAAGCCTGGGGAGGCAGTACACCGCAGACCTATCTGACAAGCAGATGGGGAAAACCGTCATGAAGCAGCTCTCTGACGGACTGGCAAGGATCGACCAAAGCCAACTCCCTGGGAAGTATAAGGTCTGGTGCTACCAGTTTACACTCTACAGGAGGGTAATGTGGCCCCTGAAAATGAGTGAGATTCCCTCATCAACCGTAAGTAAGATGGATGGAAAAGCGAACTCATTCATCCGAAAGTGGTTGGGGTTGCCACGGTGCCTATCTGAAACCGGACTCTTTGGAAAAAACACGCTGCAGCTGCCACTGCAGTCCATACAGTTGGGCTACATGCAAGAAAAGACCAGGTTGGTTCTCGAGCTGAGGGAGTCCACAGATGAGTCAGTAAGGAATGCAAATGCCAAGGTTCCTACTGGCCGCAAGTGGAATGCCCAAACCGAGGTCGATCAAGCTGTCGGTCGGCTACAACACCGGGAGATCATGGGCAGAGTTCAGGCAGGAAGAGCAGGGCTAGGATGGGGAGAGACGCCACACTTTTGGTCCAAGGCCAATCGCAAGCAAAGGAAGGAGATGGTGGTAGCAGAGGTGACGAGGATGGAGGAAGACCGCTACAAAATCAAGGCCGTGTCGCAGGGTCGACAAGGAAGCTGGACAACCTGGGAGGGAATCATGAACCGGAACATCAGTTGGTCAGATGTGTGGAAGATCCCACAGGCAAGACTTAGCTTCCTCATTCGTTCAACCTACGACACGCTTCCCTGCCCTCGGAACCTCCACCAGTGGTTTGGGAATGAAGAATCCTGTGTACTCTGCAATGCCCCCAACGCAAGTCTCCAGCACATCTTGTCAGGCTGTAAGATCGCTCTCTCACAGGGACGCTACAGATGGCGCCATGATCAGGTCCTGAGAAAGCTAGCCGAAGTACTGGAAGAGTGTCGACAGGGTAGCAAACAACCACCAGCAGCAGAGGACCCCACCATCTTTGTGTCGGAAGGAGGGGTAAGGAGAAGCACCAGATCAAGAGAAACAGCAAGGCCCTTCTCCCCCAACCAGGAGTGGAACATGAGGGTTGACCTGGACAGGCAGCTCCGGTTCCCCACGGAGATAACCACCACATCTCTCCGGCCAGACATAGTGGTGTGGTCAACCAAGGCAAGATCGATACATCTCATTGAGCTCACTGTCCCACTGGAGGAGGGGATCGAGGCCGCCTTCGAACGGAAGAAGGCCAAGTACTCAGAGCTCGCTGCTGAGTGCCGGGAGGCTGGCTGGAAGACTACCATCTACCCAGTGGAGGTCGGATGCCGAGGTTTCCTTGGGTTGTCAACCATACGCCTCTTGAGGGAAGCAGGAGTGACCGGAGGGAGGCTAAGGAGGGCAACAAAGGATCTGGCAGAGGAGGCAGAGAAAGGTAGCTTTTGGCTCTGGCTGAGGAGGAAAGATAGGTGTTGGGGGAAGAACATCTAACCCCAGACAACAGCTGCAGGGAGAACAGCTATCAGCTGCAGGGGGTGACAGGGAGACGTCCCTGTCACTGCTCCGCCACCAGGAGACGTTCCAGAATTAAAGGAGCGAAACGTTGGTGAATGGTGGTTTCTGGCTGATGACCCTGCAGCTGACCCATGGGCACTGGAGGAGGTGCGACAGGCAGCAATTCCCAGCAGGTGATAACATCTTCCTGTGCAATTACAGAGTAATAAACATCTCCATAATAAATCTCTAGAATTATACACTGTAATTAATAAAACACTGTTAATCACGAGAGCTTTTGTTGAGATAATGAACACTTACTCAAGGCTGAAACAACTTTATTAGTTATTCTAATGTTGAATTAAGTTGTCATATAGTTAATATTATTTCACAGAATCTGTTGCAATAATTTGATTCCCTCAGAAACTGTTGATCCACTGATCAATAATAATAATAATAATAATAATAATAATATATAGTGAGATAAGTGGATCTGACCTCTATGTTTATTAAAGTGTGTAGTTGCTTTAGATGATTATGACAATCATGAATAATGACGAGCATCATAATCCCCTTTATAACCAGAACCATGTTGAACGTGTGTCTACTGAAATATTAATATACAGTGTGTGTTTCTCTATGGATGACAAATCAGTGTTCTCATACAGAGACTATATCGCTGTGTCATCCGAGAACTTCACATCAAAATATTATAATCACAACTTATTATTATAATCACAACACTCAATGGTATTTAATGTAAACGTACAGGACAACTAACTCATCCCTGTGGGACACCTGTGCTTATACTTTATAGCTCTGATAAAGTGTGATCGAGTCAAAGATGAACCTGTGCTCAGGGGCGCCTAAATATATAAATAAAATATATAACTAAATAAATAAAACCTAAATATATATTAACTTTTTAATTAAAATAAATTAACATCATCATCTCAAAACAATGACAACAGCAGATTTTTTAACATAACTGCACACATATGCCAACAACTAAATAAAGTTGACGTGTAAAATGGGATTTCCACATCAGGGTTATTTATGGTGCTTCAAAACAGATCCAGTGATCAATAAATCAATAGGTTTTGAGGTTTGGAATGACGGGAATAATAAAATCTGTATCTATAGATGTCATTTAACGGCCAAAATTCTGTCTAAATGAACGCATCAAAC
Organism: Scardinius erythrophthalmus; assembly: GCF_964197995.2. Lineage (NCBI taxonomy): Eukaryota > Metazoa > Chordata > Actinopteri > Cypriniformes > Leuciscidae > Scardinius > Scardinius erythrophthalmus. Next base: position 7,808,380 of record NC_138221.1, on the reverse strand, counting down.
TGGATTATTTTAATATTGTCTGTAGACATGCAGGTTGAGGCAAGCTACTCACTGTTTCTAACTGCATCCAGTACAGACAGGAGGTTGGTTTTTATTTAATTTGTCATAATGGTCAATGGTCATTGATTTCTGTCATTAATAAATATTTCATTTTCTTTATTTGTTATGGTAAAAAGAGCGAGAGACACAGAGAACCCCACACAGACTCCCTGGAATGATGCTAATTCATGAACACAGTCTTGCTCCCCTTCTTCACTGGGACAGGGAGGGGTAACGTTAGTAATGGGGAGACTGGGGTGCTGCTGACTGGACTGTTGTTTAGTCTGCTTTACTCTGCTAAAATGTGCATGGACAATGATTTAATATGAATATCTTGCTAAACGTTTCCCTGCACTGATTAAATGATGATGAAATGTAGGCTAACACTATCCTGCAGCTAGCTAGCTTATTTCACTATGGACAACAGGTTAATTCCACTCTCAGACTAAAGGCTACCCACCTTTCTTGGGGAAAAACTGGGTGACACCCTTACTTTTGTCTTTCCTCTCTCTCTCTCTTCTCTTTCCTCTCTCTCTCTCTCTCTTTTCTCTTTCCTTTGTTGAAAACCAGATTTTATTTTACTTTGCAACATTGTGGTCTCTGTGTGTTTCTGGCGCATCGACTGACAGTCTGCAAGTTTAAACACGCGCACGCTAACGCAGGACCAAACCATTTCATGCAGATGCAGGGGGTGGTCGGTCAATATGAATGTTTACTTTTTGGTCAATGGGGATATTAAACTTGTATTGCCAAAATAAGTAAAGTCAAAGACATCATTCATGTTGTTATTATTTGAAATATACTCAATGATGATGTTTATATAGTGTATAATATAATAAAATTTTTAATTTAGTTTTTACTTATTTGTTGGGGAATTGTCCTAACGCGTATGCGCATCGCGGGTGCAGAATGATGTGCTCAAAGCAACATGGAGTCACAATGCGCAGCGCTGCGCAAGTGCGCATTTAAAAGTTCACGGCACAAAGCGAAGAAATGTCGAGCGCACAAATCCTAGTGTATATCTGTCTAACAGTTTATTGATCATTTGTTTCTTCACAGTTTTAAATTCCAGTTATTGTGCGTTTGATGCCGATTCATAGTCCTTGTGATGTGTGTGATCTAACAAGCACACGGTAGTGAGTCGTTTAAAAACCGCAACAAACTCCAACAAAATAAAGTCATTTTATGCAAATCCACACAGCCTTTTATCTAAAGATAATGCATTATAATGTGAATATATCATATTGGAGAAAGTTTTATCGTGCATTCAACCGGAAGAGGCGCGAGCACTGATTGAATACTGAATGGAGAATGACTGACAGCCGCAGAGGAGGGAAAACGAGTTTCCGTATACTTTAATAATGTAAATAGACTTCTGTCCCTCACATTAAGCTATGGATTTACTTCAGATGACTTTGTCACGCAAACTGACGTGAAAAAAGCGGGAGGCGCCGAAAAGCGCGCTGTTTGCATCCCTGAAAAGTGTCCTCTCAAACAAATATCAATGATAATATTGTGCTCAATAAAACAAAATGCATTTGATTATTAGTAGCCTAATTTCACGTTTATGTTTAAGTTTCTGTCAGCATGAGGTGTCGTTGCCAACGCGTAGCTATGGGTTGCTATAAGTGTTGCTATGGGTTGCGTCACTTGTGCGTGTCTTACTTTCAGTCTCTGTTGTCTAAAACTCCGGAGTCTTCATGAAGGATCATGTGACACTGAAGACTGGAGTAATGATGCTGATAATAATCATAAATGTGTCTTGATCATCAAATCCTCATATTATAGTGATTTCTGAAGGATCATGTGACACTGAAGACTGGAGTAATGATGCTGATAATTCAGCTTTGATCACAGGAATCAATTACACTTTACTGTATATTCACATAGAAAACAGCGGATTTACAGTGGAATCATATGTCACTGTTTTATATATATATACACACATTTATAACATTTCTCAGATTCTCCCAGCTGTGTGTGAACGTATAACCTCAACTATACATACAGGCTACTTGGAAAACTACAAACACTGCAACATGCTGATAAACATAACTTGTTACAGCAAAACTAATGAGCAAAACTATTCCATATTTCACTATTATGTCATTTAGCCTATTTCCATGATTTGAAACACGATCGAACGCCAGAAAACATTTCAATAAGAGAGTGTGTGTAATCCTGAAGAGAAGATAATGATGAAAGAGCTGAGAGAGTGTGTGAGGGAGAGCGGTAAAGACACGCCAGAAACACACACACGTCTAGGTATAACGTCACTAATGTAATGTTAATATGGTGTGCTATCATGGATAATTGAGTATCCTGTGGATCGTAGGAGAATCTGTCCTGTGTTTAAATCACTCGATTTACGCCTGAGACTGAATAAACTAAAGACTTGATAAACTCATGACTTTACCTGCTGATTCACACCATCATCTCAGTTTATGTCCTTTAATGGACCATGACTTTCTTTATTACTCATTTCACACATTTTAAAATGTACATTTTGTTTTAGTTTACTTTCTTTTTTTCTTTTATTCTTTCATCACTTTTATTTTTCTCTCTCTTTCTCATGTAAAACTATATCCATATAAAACTATAAAGTATGCGAATAAAATCTGCTTTATAAACTCGCGTTGTCTGTGGAATTAACTGATAAATCAGGGCTGATATTATGGTTTGTATATTTTGTAACTTTAACTCCATTAATCTGGTAAAACATGATTTATATGTATATGTCACTGACTCTTGATGGAAGGAAATACTTACAGTAAATAATATAGAAGAGGTTTAGCAGGAGCGCCATTATAAAGAGGACTATCATCATGGCACCTTCAAATCCGGCGTAATTCAGACTTTTGTCATATGCAGATTTAAACAGAACTGGAATAAAGGAAGAGAAACAACAACAATTACTAACATAGAAAAACAAAATATTAATACAGATCAGAGGAATTACATAAACCCTTCTGATTTAAACAGATGCTTTTATACACAACATTACAACACAGTCTCTGTCTGATCCTGACCCTTGACCTTTGTGCTGATGATGACCCCTGACCCTGACATGACCCTGACACATGCTGAGATGATATTCAGAAGTAGCTTTAGCTTCAGTCTCAGTCACTAGCATGATGTCGACTGTAACAATTAATGCACTGTTTTCATAATGAAGCGGTGTAGATTATAAATGTGTTCAGTCACACAGAGATTCAGCGCTGAACATGTTGATATACTGACAACAACACAACAGTAACACAAGACACTTCACAGCATTAATGTCATGTTTTTAAGATTTCCTGCTGGATATTGAGAATATTACATCATTTAAATGTAATTATTGTTCAACTGTTAATGTGCATTAATGTGTTTATGATAATGACTGTGGATTTACATTTGGATTTATTTACCTGAGTAAAAAACAGCTGAGAAAACAATATATTCTGCCTCATAACTGTAAAGGTTGATCCATGTTTTAATATTGCCTGTAAAACAGAAAAGATTAAATAATTACATTCACAATATAATTTACAACAACATAATGAAACACAAATGCCATCAAAACACTGAATTTAATGTAAAATACATTGGATTTACTGTCAGTTTATGTGAAAAGAATATGTGTATTATAATTCATATACTATATAAATAACAATAAATAAGCCACACCTGTGAAGTTATTGATATATGGAGCCGTCCAGAGCAACATGAGAGGCCTCAGAAAATAAAGAGCAGAACAAAAGACCGACTCAAACACAGATCCTGAAACACAACCACACATTACTGTACATCTACACAGATATATGAATAATCATAATGCATTGATAAACCATCAGACCTGAAACACTGACCTTCAGAAAAACCCCAGAGGACAAAAGCAAGAAACATCAGAATATTTGGACAGAAGACGAGAAACATCTGAAGACGAAAGACTGTGTCTGAGAGAAGAGACACAATAACACATGATCAGTTCATCAGGAATTATTACTTTTAATAATTATTTCAACTATCATTATCAGTCATTCAGTTTTATTTAAAACACACATCTCTGTTCTTTCTGACCATTACATTTATAACTGAATGAAACATAATATTATTAATAACTGAACACTGATGAAGGACAGAAGAGTTGCTCTTTTCTTTTCTGTTGACTCACCGAATAGTCTCAGAAACACTTTTATATCGGTTGAAAACACACACTCCTCATCCCTGTGAACTGCACATGTGTATTCTCCTTCATCTTCAGCTCTCAGATCATCCAGATGGAGGGAGAAGTTTCCATGTTTAATGTGTTCAGTAAAGAAATGAGCTCTATCCTGATAATCCTGCTGCTGTTTCTCTGCTCCATCTTCATACAGATGAACTAACATCTCTAAGTCTGAGTCTAAGTCTGAGTGTGTTTCTGAGTCTGAGTCTGAGTGTGTTTCTGAGTCTGAGTCCAAGTCTTTTTTTCTCCATTCCACCTTCAGATCCTCCATTAGTACATGTTCATCTTCATAACAGGGCAGAACCACTGAAGATCCCAGAGGAACAGGTGTGTGATGACAAGGCTCCACATTCAATTCTGAAAAAGAAAAACATATGTAACACTAACATGTGTAAACACTATGTATATTTAATCAACCACAAGTACATTCTACATTAAGAGAACACTGTTTATCAAATAAAGGAGTTAAATTATGGAATAGTTGCTGTAATGAGTTAAAACAAGCCACGTCTCTTTTTCAGTTTAAAAATATTTACAAGAGAATAACAATGGAAAAATATTTAACGGAATGAAAATTAATTAAATAAGCTTGCCTCTGGTGTGGACAATGGTCCACTAATGTGTTAATTTTATGAACAGATGTTGTTATTAATGTGCTGCATTTATGATTTTGAAGTTATAAGGGCAGGCACAATAAGCTTTAGCTTCTGCCTGCACCTGGTCATCTATTTGTGTTTTTTGTTTTGAATGATCTGTTTGAATGATCTGTAAATGACCAAACCGAAATAATAATAAATATTTGAAATGTTATGCAAAAAAAGTGAGTCCTATTTTGTAATTGTGGTATAAAATTGTTACAATTTTACAATTGTAATTGTAATTTTGTAGACAAGGTTTCACAGTGATAACTGAAAAAGGAACATAAAAATTAAGCATTTATGTGAAATGTTAATGCGAAAAAGTGAGGCCTATTTTGTTATTTTCACACTGATTATCGTCCACTCACACTGTCTTATCACACACACAATCACATGACATGTCCTCAAGTCTCTTGAATCTGATCAGCTGTACAGTATCTTTGCACAACAGTAAAGGACACACAGGTGTTTTTAATCAACTGTCTGAGAAAATCACCATCAATATTTCTATTGAAGAAGCAATATACTGGATTTGGATAATGTAATGTTTGTTAGGTTAATCAAATATTTGACATTTTTCTTCAAATCTCTGAAACTAATTAGTGTTTGTTCAAGGCACTTTATTAAACTAGATATCCACAGTTTCATTTGCTTTGTTTTCTTAATTATATATGTGAAGTACTTTTTAAATACACGTACTCGGTTTCAACTCTGTGTTTGAAAACACACAATCCTCGTCTTTAAAACAGAACTTTACATCTGTAAACTTCTTCATCACTTACTTACGTTTATATAACAGTTATCACTTAAATGCATCAAACTAATGTTATTAAAAATCTGGAAATGCTATTTCTATTGTAACTATATTGTGTAATCAAACTCATACACTGATCAGGAGTTCAACAGCAGAGTTTCCTTCTCTACACTTACCCAGTATCAACGCTGTATGGGTTGAAAACACACACTCCTCGTCCCTGTAAACTTCACATCTGTAAACTCCTTCATCTTCAGCTCTCAGCTTCTTCAGACAGAGGGAGAAGTTTCCATCTTTGATCTTCTTATTGGAGAAATAAGCTCTTTTGTGAAAGTCCTTGTGCTGTTTCTCTGGTCGACTCTCTCCATCTTCATACAGATGAACTAAAGTCTCTGAGTCTGAGTCTGAGTCTGAGTCTGTTCTTCTTGTTCTTCTCCATTCCACCTTCAGACTTTTCTGTAACAAGCTTTTGTCAACCTGACAGGGCAAAACCACTGAAGATCCCAGAGGAACGACATTATCAGTCACCCAGAAGTCTATAAAAGAAATAGAAACACGTACAACATTCAAAACACACGACACTTGTATAACAGCTGGTCGATCATTCACAACATGCTATTAATTAATTAATTGGTTTAATATCCAAAATACAACAACATGATCTGTTTTCAGATTTATAATTTTAAGCATGAATTATTTCAATAGCAAACAATCCAAAATGTGTTTCCAATCGCTCTTAGAGGTGCTGAAGGAAAACTTTTCCAGTATTATATCAGGAAATAACACTGTCATTACCATATCCTGTACAAGTGATAATGTGCAGTTATTACCTTAAGAATCTATACTTCTATTGTACTCAATCTAATGTAGGTTGATGTGATGTACCAATGTAATGTATCGTTGATTGAATCATATTAAATAATCATATAAAATAATATATTTGATTTGATGGAATTAGTTCATTTAGATTTAACGATATTAATCAGATTTTTAGATCACCTGACAAAACATTTTTAAGTTGTATAAAGTATATTTTATCAAAATATGTGTTCAGTGAAGCTATGACCATGTGTTTCTACAACTGTTTGGACAGTGGAGTTTATACTGTCTAATTCAGTGGAGTTTATACTGTAAATCATACAGTAAAAATGCTCAAAAAGTGTTTACACTATATACACAATAATCATATTTACTGTTCTGCTGTAGATATATATATCATGCAGACTTATATTTCTTGACTACATGTTCTTACAGTCACTGAACTACAGATTGTCTTTTAAGGGTTTACATCAATCATGTTTGTGAACAGAGAGAAAGCTGTCACTGAAGACCTGCTGATATGACATCTGATAATCCTGTTTATATAGTAATAGCTCTCATTATAGATCCTGCATATATTGTTATAAATATTAAATATATATTCAGATTTATACATATTCAGGTATCTTGAGTTATCCTGTCTCAAACATGTAATATTGATGCACTACTAAAACACTGAGAAATCAAACCAGTTGAAACCTGTTCTGCACTGTATCGTTGATTAAGAGTTGAGTTTGATTTGTTTGTATCACTTACTCTGAACCACCTTTGTCTTGGCTGAAAACACACAATCCCTCTTGTTGTAAACAGTACATGTGTATTCTCCCTCATCTTCAGCTCTCAGATTGTCCAGACGGAGGGAGAAGTTTCCATGTTTAATGTGTTCAGTAAAGAAATGAGCTCTATCCTGATAATCCTGCTGCTGTTTCTCTGCTCCATCTTCATACAGATGAACTAACGTCTCTTTGTTTCTTCTAGTTCTTTTCCATTCCACCTTCAGATCTTCAGTTAGTAAGTTTGGAGGAACATGACAGGAAATAACCACTGACCATCCCAGTGAGAAAAACAGGTTGAAAGATTTTTGCACAATCAAACCTGAGAAGGAAAAGATGTTTCATTTCAGATGTGAGATAAATGTTGAGGAATAATAACCTCACTATCAGCCTCTATCAGCCTCAGCCTATCAGAGTAATGGTCCCTCATTAATAGGTAACTAGGAAGTAACGCAGGACTAATGAGTAGTTCTGCATTAACACTTCAGCTAACAGAAACATGCTTAACTAATCAGTAAGTAACTAATCAATAATTACTGAATGAGATTAGCCTCATTAATAACTATCAACTATTACAAATGATAAAGATTTACCAATTAACTATTAATCAGAACATTAACGTGTCTGAGATGTGAGATGCTGTCTTTTTCTTTTTTACTCTAAATTGGTCATAAAACGCGTCACTAATTACTCTAGTGATCTGGATCATCGTTTTAAAGTGAAAAAATTGCTTTGAATCTAGTGACAATGACGAATCATAATGATGCTGTTTAATGCAAATCAGAACCACAAAAACACACTTCACAAAAATATACAATATTCAAAGAGAGTCATATTTCCCCCATTACTGTACACAATACTGATGAGCAATCTGTCTATAGATTCTGCTATAGTTTTCCTGAGTTTAACTATTAGTAACACATTTGATGATATAAATTTAACAATAGCCAGCTGATACCAAAAATATCTTTATGTTTTGTAATTTATAATATATATTGGTGTTGTATTTGTCGAAATATTAATGATAGCTCTCATTAATCAAACTCGTCATCTAAAACAAACTTTTGACTTCTTGACTTTTTCTAAACTGTAAATATTACCATAGTAAAATCAGCAGCAGCTGTTAGATTTACACACTCAATAAACACTCATTATTATGATGATGATATTATTATTATTAGGTTCAAATAATAATAATAATATTTTCCCACAGAATAAATCAGGATATGTTCCTGTTATAATTGTACCTTCAGTCTGAGATCTGCAGTAGATCAGACAGCAGAGCAGAAGTGCAGATCCAGATGCAGAGACACAGAGAATCAGCATTATTATGTGTAGAGCAGAGAAACCTGTCAAACACACACACTTATTAATGCTGTTATTGTGCAAAGTTCCTTATATATATTGCACAGATGTGTCCCTAAGATATGATAAAGAAGGAACACACACACCTTCAGCTAAAAGGAGACATTCAATAGATTTTGTGTTTTTGTGCTTGTGTTATATATGCTAATATGCTCTGGTTATGGCTATGTTTGCTGGACTGTGCTTTTATATGATTTTCCATGTTTTATGTAGTTATGGACTTGTCTTTATCATCAACTGCCAGGGACTACAGATGAAAATGAGCCTGTATGACTAAATCTGACATAATTATGATGGACACGAGTGCTCATGTTAATTAAAGCCCCATTATGTAGGATTTCCGTTTTGGTCAAACAACGACCCCTAGAGTCGCTGTGGACTACTTGTATTTAACGTTACTGTCGTAAATACCACTCATGCAGCAGTCTCTTCACTCACTGATCCTGACAGTAGCACCTCAATGCAGTACACAAGATCCGGGGGGAGGAGTCGGATCTTATATAAGGGGTGGAGATGGGTAGGTTTAGGGGTGGGTTTAGGGATCAGGGGGTGGAGATTGGTAGGTTTAGGTATGTAAGGTGGGAGAAGTTGGATCTGGATCCGACTCCTCCCCCCGGATTTTATGTTCTGCAGTGAGGACCATCTCGATCCTGAGCCTGATGCCCCTGTATACCGGTCCCTGTTAAGTCGGATAGAAGCTGTAACGAGTGGAAATAAGGTGTGTCCCCTTTAAGAGCTGCACGCCCTGTTTAACTGACTCGGCACAGTCTGTATTGTATGTGCGCCTCGAACACACCGTAAGTGGATTGTTTCTGTTTGATGCTCATTCTTGTCCTAGTATTTTTGTCTATCAAGTAATGCTGTGGACGGTAGAACGTGGTGTGACAGACAGTTACACGAGTTCGATTGGGGAATAAACACAACGCGTTTCTACTAATCCATCAACAAGAACGCCAGGTGCTTTTTAGCTCACACCAACGAATAAAAAGCTTGTCCGAGTGATATACAGTATAAGCAATATACTTACAAGTGCAACAGCATGCGAGGACGTGTTGGGGGAAGTGAGGTAGCCTATGCCGTAAAGCAGTCGAATTTTGTAGTTCTTTTTGTGCTGCTCTGGTTACTACCCGCACCCCGAAGTTACATAGTGCCAGTAAAAGCGATACAGACCCCGTCAGGCTATGGCAGACGCGTCATTCAGTCTATTTTAAGTCGATGTACCATCACAAGGGTTTTGGAAATATATTATGAAGGTTGAAAAGTTACTTAGTGTTACTTTAATGTGCATTGTCCCTTTTAAATAAAGAATAAATAATGTGAAATGTTTGTGTGAAGATGAAAGCTGAAAAAGATAAACGAACTGTGTGACACATTTTGAAAAAGTACTGAGAAAAAAGTCCTAGCAATTGTATAAAAAAAACACGAATTACCGAAAAGATAATTGCAGAGTATCCCATGAGAAAGCAAATCATAACCGTATTTAATATAATAAAAATGCATATTGTCACAGGTTAACCTGGTGACTCTATAAACTTGGACTTAAAAACACACCCATTTCACTAATACTGTGCATTGCCGGCAATAGTTACATCTGTGTACACATAAGGAAAGTGTTATGGAGTTTTTGTTTTGTTTAGTCTAAAGTTTGGAGCTGCTGTGTTTTGTTAAAGTTTTCAATTGACCCTTCGCAAAGACCCGCCCTCCTTAGTTACTGTCGCTATGCCCGACAAGCTACGCTACTCTCACGCACACACCATGTTGTCACACAGTGAAAAATACATCGCGGAGCAGAGAGGAGACTGACGAAACGCTGACAGACAGGACAGACCAGGTTACTTTTCGGTTACTTTTGATATTAAACATATTAAACAAAGTCTCAGCTTTCAAATTTGGTCATTTTTTTAAAGAAATTTAAACGATACAAACCGTTTTGTGGCTCTTAAATGTGTCTGACAGATCGCTGTAGAGCATCAGTTAAAGCTGCTCGTGAACCAATCATCTCTTCCTTCTAGTTAATTTATAGCATCAAATAAACATGAATGAACATAAGAAGGATTGTTGTTTTAGCCGCGGAAAGACGTCAGTACACTCCGTTTTTCAAGTTTAAATCCTCCCATGTTAAACTGCTATCTCTTCTGACTGCGTTGTCGGGCAAAATGGCGGATGGAGGATTATGATTGGTTAAATCGCCTGTCAATCAAGCTCCCTGCGAAGGGTCAATTCTTGATAAATTTCCTTTAAAGATGTTATTATTTTTCTAAAAATAACAGAATGCCAAAACACATAATAATTCACATAATAATTAGGCCTACCTTTATTTTTCCACATAATTTCCACAAACCTTATTGCAGTTAAACTTCCTGGTTCACACTCTGTGTTTTATAGAAACAGCCACATCACTTCCTGTGAAAGATACCATTTTGGTGTGATGTCAGAGGGGGAGTGGATTTAGAAACAGTTGCTTTTGCCATTTAATTTGTTGTTAAACTCTTTCTCTGTTAATGGTTGTTGTTTAACCTGTTTGGAAGGTATTTAGTGTTGTCTTGGGTGTTTATATTGTTTAATTTGATCATTACAAACTAAACTGGTTGTACATGTGATTGGTATGCTCTATAGGAGGGGCTTCAGCCTATAAATAGGCTTGCTGGCTGAAAGGATTTCAGTTGATATTGGAAGCTCGAACCGGAAGATTGTCATCGGGATAGGTGTTTAGGCAACAAATGTACGCTTCTAGAGGTCGACGAACAAGGATATTTTGATACTACGGAATTGTGTGTCAAGTCAAGTCAAGTCAACTTTATTTATATAGCGCTTTTCACAATACAGATTGTATCAAAGCAGCTTCACAGGATTAAATAAAATAGTACATCAGTGTTTGTTTCTAGTTTAAAACATCCATGTTTGATAATGCTGATCAATAGTATTGTTGATTGATTAATTAAATTAAGTATCCCCAACTGAGCAAGCCAAAGGCAACAGTGGCAAGGAACCGAAAAACTCCATCAGGTGACCTAATGGAGAAAAAAAAAAAACCTTGGGAGAACCCAGGCTCAGTCGGGGGCCAGTTCTCCTCTGGCGTTTATGAGGTAAAGACCGGATTTTACTGTAAGATTAAAAATATTATATAAATGCCTGGCTGAAGAGATGCGTCTTTAATCTAGTTTTAAACTGGGACAGCGAGTCTGAGCAACGAACAGTATCCGGAAGACTATTCCAGAGTTTTGGTGCTAAATGTGAAAATGCTCTCCCTCCTTTAGTTGATCTAGATATCCTAGGTATGACCAAAAGCCTCGAATTTAGTGATCTTAAAGAGCGTGATGGATTATAGGGCGATAGAAGATCCGTTAAATAGACTGGAGCTAAGCCGTTTAGGGCTTTATAAGTCAGTAGCAATACCTTGTAATTAATACGGAACTTTATAGGTAACCAATGCAGTGATGATAAAATTGGTGTTATATGGTCAAATTTTCTTGATCTAGTAAGAACTCTAGCGGCGGCATTTTGGACTAACTGTAGCTTGTTTATTGAGGATGCAGGACAACCAGCCAATAAAGCATTACAGTAATCTAATCTCGAGGTCATGAACGCATGAACTAACTTTTCTGCATCAGAAACAGAGAGCATATTACGTAGCTTAGCAATGTTTCTGAGGTGGAAAAAGGCTGTTTTTGTAACATATGAAATATGATTTTCAAAAGACAGGTTACAATCTAATATAACACCCAGGTCTTTTACAGTAGAGGATAAAGTAACGGGACATCCTACTATGTTACAGTTGTATTGTAAGAGGTTTTGTGGGCGGTTTTTTGAACCGATAAGTAGTACCTCTGTCTTGTCTGGATTTAATAAAAGAAAATTGCGCGTCATCCAATCTTTTATATCTTTAACACACTCTGTCAATTTGGATAATTTAGCGTTTTCATCCGGCCGTGATGAAATATATATTTGAGTGTCATCAGCATAACAATGGAAACTAATTCCATGTTTCCTTATAATATTTCCAAGTGGCAGCATATATATTGAGAATAATAGAGGGCCTAACACAGATCCTTGCGGCACTCCATAGTTTACTGGAGTTATGATCGATTTTTCTCCATTTAAATAGACAAAATGGTATCGGTCAGATAGGTATGATCTGAACCAGCTTAGTGCTTGTCCTTGAACACCGGTATAATTTTGTAGTCGATCTAAGAGTATTGTATGATCTATAGTATCGAACGCAGCACTAAGATCAAGTAAAACTAATATTGAGATACAGCCTTGGTCAGAAGCTAAGAGTAAATCATTTGTGATTTTAACGAGCGCAGTTTCAGTGCTATGATGCGGCCTGAACCCAGACTGAAACTTTTCATAGATGTCATTTTCTTGTAAGAAAGAGCCTAGTTGGGCGGACACAACTTTTTCTAGTATTTTGGACATAAAAGGAAGATTTGAAATGGGTCTATAATTTGCTAGATTATTTGGGTCTAATTGTGGTTTCTTAATGAGAGGTTTTATAACTGCCTGTTTAAATGTTTTTGGAACATGACCTAAAGTTAAAGATGAGTTAATAATATTGAGGAGAGGCTCTTCCACTACAGGTAACACTTCTTTCAGTAGTTTAGTTGGTATGGGATCTAATAAACATGTTGTTGTTTTAGAGGAAGTGATAAGTTTATTTAACTCTATTTGTTCTATAGTTGTAAAGCTCTGTATTTGTTCTTGCGGGGTGATAATCGAGGCTGAATTATAAGGCGCGATTGAGGATTGAACGTTTACAATTGTGGTTCTGATGTTTTCTATTTTCTCAGTGAAAAATTTCATGAAATCATTACTACTAAACTGTAACGGAATATTTTGTTCAGGTGACGCTTGTTTATTTGTTAGTCTAGCCACGGTGTTAAATAAAAACCTAGGATTGTTTTGGTTATTTTCTATTAGTTTGCGGAGATTCTATTAGTGTGTTCGTTGTGAGGTTGTACTGCTACGAAGTAGAACACTTGTTCTGTTCTAAAACAGGAGGAAAAGAATGCGGTAGAGCGGATGCGACTTTTTAGAATTGCAGATAGCGATCTGACTATAAGGATTAGTTGGAACTGATTTATTGGATTCATTATTGGACACTGAACTGAGGACCTTTTGACTTGGTAACGGTAGGTCGTTAGTGGAGAGGAGTGTGGGAGTACCGGACGACGGCCTGTATAGGTCCGGTAGCGGTGCTCCTCCTCTACTTTCCATTGACTAAATAATATCAAACTTTTCAGGATGACAGAAAGATAGTCAGTATATGAAAACAACATGGAGTGTAGAGATCAAGAAGAGGAAAGAGAATGGGAGGAGGTGATAAGGGGACACAGAACTAAGAAATTGCCTAGGCATAAAAGAAAGAAAAATGACTCAGAAAGTTTGGGTGGAACGGAAACTGAGGGAAGAGAAGTTGAGGTAAATGATTTGAGATCAGAATTGTTTAATGTAGTAGTACCTTTTGAGGGAGAAGGTGGGAGTAAAGAAAACTGACCCGTTAAAACTGACTAAAGTCATTAAAGCACAAATAGGAGAAGTAAAATATGCAAGAGTACTGGGAGATGGAAACTTACTTATAGGATGTAGCTCTGAAAAACAGATAGAGAAGGCAAAGAGAATGAGCACTGTGGGAAAAATAAAAGTAACAAAAGTGGTTAGAGTTGGAGGAGAAAAGGACGAGAGTTGTAAAGGAATAATGGCAGGAGTTCCTCTTATGGTGGGTATGAAGGAGATCGTAGAGAATTTGAGGATGAGAACTGGATCAGTTAAATCTGCTAAAAGAATGACAAGAGGAATTGACAAAAAGGAAACGGAATCTGTTCTGATTGAATTTGATTGTAAGGACCTCCCTAAAGAGGTATACTTTGGTTATATTAAATATACCATAAGATAATTCATAACTAAGCCTATGAGATGTTATAACTGCCAGGAATTTGGTCATGTGGCAAGGGGATGTAAAAAGCAAAGAAGATGTGCTAGATGTGGAGGAGATCATGACTATGGAAAGTGTGGAGAAGGTGTTAAACCAAAGTGCTGCAATTGTGGAGGCAATCATAGTGTTGCTTTCTGGGGATGTGAAGTAATGAAACGAGAGGTGGAAGTACAACAAATTAAGGTGAAGGAAAAAATTTCATATGCTGATGCTATCAAGAGAAGTGAGGGAAAAAAGAAGGATGTGGATGAAGAGTATGATAAAGAAAAAAATGGAGGTGAGCAGAAAGAATGGAGGAAGATTTGGGAAGAAAAGAAGAAGTTAGTTACCTTTATAGCAGGGGTAATAAATGCAACATCTGAGATTAAATCTAAAACTGAAAGGATTCAAATCATAGTTAAAGCGGCAGTACATCATTTGGAGTTAGTAGGATTAAAATGGGAAGAAGAGGTGAGCTTAATATGCAGTCAAGTCAAGATCCAACATGGGTGGGTTAATAATATTAATTATGTTAATTCTTCAATGGAATGCCAGAAGCCTAATTGCAAATGGACAAGATTTTAAACAATTTATAGACAGCAGAGAGGAAAAACCAGAAGTAATATGTGTTCAAGAAACTTGGCTAAAGCCTAATTTGGATTTTGTTTTAAATGGATATATAGCAATTAGACAAGACAGGAAAGAGGGAGGAGGTGGAGGGTGTGCTACATTTGTTAAGCAGGGAATTCCTTATAGAGTTACAAGAGTGGAAAGTGAACAAGAATATGTGGGAATAGAGATTTGGGGAGGAAAATATTAGGACAGGAAAGGAATCAGCTCTCGATCTTACTTTGGTATAAAATAATTTGGCATCAGTTTGTGATTGGAGAGTACATAAAGATGGGACAATAAGCAGAGGCTGAAAGGGCTGCTCTTCTTGCTAGGGCAGCTACCCTAAAAGAAAAGCATGAACTGGAGGTACAGGAGGAACAAATTAGACAAAAAAGGAGGTGCTTGAATTGCAAAGTCAAATTGCTGTTCACACAGCAAAGGTTAAGGTGCTTAAGTACAGAGGTTCTGATGTGCAAAGCTCCAGTGCGCATTCTGATGGAATGAATTCATATCTGAAAAGGTCAAAGTACAAATCCTCTCTTAGATCCTCTGCTATGGAATTTGTTCCACAAAGTTCAAGCTATCATTTCAATCATCCACCAAAAGGAGGTGGTAAAGCCACAGTGTCAATGGAGACATGCCTCAAGGATTCAAGCTATCAGTTCAATCATCTACCAAAAGGAGGCAGCAAAGCCACAGTGTCAACGGGGGCACGACCTAAAGAAACCAGCTTTCAACAAGGTGGAACAAAAGTTCATGATCCTCTTCACAAACCAAGCATGCCTCAACAATCTCAGCATACCAATCACACCACATATCACACACAGGAAACGGCCATGCTTTCCACGCAGGAGTCCATACAGCGTGATGGTTTAGTGCAAACCAAAGTGGAACAAGGAAATCTTCTCACTATTATGCAAAGGCAAAACGACATAACTGCTTTGCTAGTACAACAGCAGTCGTCACTATCATTACCCCCAAGGGATATACCAACCTTTAATGGAGACCCTCTTGAATACAGCACATTCATTAGAGCATTTGAAAATGGAGTAGAAGGAAAGGCTGCTAGCAACCAAGATTGTTTGTACTTTTTAGAGCAGTACACCAAAGGACAACCTAAGGAGCTGGTCAAGAGCTGTCAACACATGCCACCTGAAAGGGGGTATCAAAGAGCTAAGACACTTCTTCAGAAATGCTTTGGAATTGAACAAAGAATTGCCACAGTTTACATGGAGAAAGCTCTGGGATGGTCACCAGTGAAAGCAGAAGATGTCAAGGGCTTGCAAGCCTTTGTTTTGTTTCTACGGGTTTGTTGTAACGCAATGGAGGACATTAGCTACATGATAGAGATGAATGCCATCCAACATGCGTACTATAGTCTTGAAGCTACCATATAAACTGAGGGAAAGGAGGAGAAACACTGCGTATGAGTTGCAGGAGAGGCACTGTCGTCAAGCAGGTTTCAATGACATTGTCAGTTTTCCTGAGAGGCAAGTATCTATTGCTCTGATCCCCTCTTTGGAAACATTCAGGACACATCCATCTTACCATCAAAATATAACGTTAGACATAAATTCTCACAGGTTGGCTTCAAGGGAAGGGGAAGCAGTTTTGCTAACTGATAAGTTAACAAAGGTGTCGTGTCTGCTGTGTGAGGAGGGTCACAGATTGGAGTTGTGCCCCAGAATGGAGAAGAAGCTGCACAGAGAGAAAATCGACTTTCTAAAGGTGAAAGGTGTTACTAACACGTATAACTTGCAAGTTGTGTAACCTGAAACATCCTACCTGCCTCCATATCCATTCAAAGGAAAAGGAAATCAAATCAGAGGACACACACCAAGAAACAAGTCATGTAGTTTCTCCTAAGACTTGTGGCCATGTAGGGGCCGGTGCACAAGACTGTGTTTTGCCAATTGTGCCTGTACAAATCAAGGATATAAAAGGCAGTAAGATGCTAAAAACGTATACATTTTTGGATCCCGGCAGCACAGCCACTTTCTGCTCTGAGCGACTCATGAGGGAACTAAAGGTGAGAGGAAAAAACGCCAAGATCCTGTTGAGAACCATTAGCCAAGAAAAGTTTGTCGACAGTCATGTTATCTCAGGACTGGAAGTATCTGCACTCAATAGTAACACTTTATTTGAATTGCCTGATGTATTTAGACAATATGAGATGCCTGTGACTCGTGATAACATTCCACGACAAGAAGAGTTAAGTGCCTGGCCACATTTACACTCGGTGGAAATTCCTGTCATCAATGCTGATGTGGAGCTATTGATTGGAACCAACATTCCAAGACTAATGGAACCATGGCAAGTGGTAAACAGCAAGGATGGAGGACCCTATGCTGTCAGAACCCTATTGGGATGGGTTATCAATGGACCACTAAGAGGAGGCAATGAGACTGGAAGCAGCTATCCTACCATTACAGTCAACTGAATATCTATTGCTAACATAGAGGAACTGTTGGTGAAGCAATACAACCACGACTTTAATGAGAAATCAACAGAGGAAAAGCCAGAAATGTCCAGAGAAGATCTCAAGTTTATGGAAATCATGAACGGTTCAGTTGAACTCAGCAATGGTCATTACTGCATGAGATTACCTTTCAGGGAGGAAAATGTTATCATGCCTAACAACCGTCATGTTGCCGAACAAAGGGCCCTCTGTTTGAAATGGAAATTCAAGAAAAATGCTACCTTTAAAGACAAATACACTCACTTTCTCAGTGATGTCATAAAGAAAGGATATGCACAAAAGGTGCCATAAAATCAAAGGAAAGAAAAAGAAGGAAAAGTCTGGTACATCCCGCATCATGGCGTGTACCATACGAAAAAGGGAACCTTGAGGGTAGTGTTTGACTGTGGTGCAAGCTTTAAGGGGATGTCGCTCAACAGCCAGCGAGTTCTGATAAGGTTTTGTCAAGAAGTTGTAGCAGTGATGGCTGATATCCAGGCAATGTATCAAGTTAACGTGACAAAACAGGATGTTGATTTTCTTCGCTTCCTGTGGTGGCCAAATGGTGAATTAACACAACATCTTGCTGAATATAGAATGATTGTTCATCTATTCGGTGCAATATCATCACCCAGCTGTGCCAGTTTTGCCTTAAGAAAAACTGCTGAGGACAACAGGGCAAAGTTTCCAGTACACGTGACGGACACAATCAAGCACAATTTCTACGTGTATGACTGCTTGAAGTCCCTACCTTCAGAAGCAGAGGCCATGGCCCTGGTGAGAGACCTGACAACTGTATGTCAGTTGGGGGGGGGTTTCGGCTGGTGAAATGGATTAGCAACAGCAGGTCTGTGTTGGAATCTATTGATGTGGAAAAAAGAGCTAAGGAAGTGAAACAATTGAATCTTGACAGAGACAATCTCCCTGTCGAGAGAACACTTGGACTGCAATGGTGTGCAGAAACTGACACCTTCAGGTTCAAAATGGCAGTTCAGGAAAGACCACTGACAAGACGAGGTATCTTGTCTGTAATAAGTTCAGTGTACGATCCCATTGGATTTTTAGCACCCTTTGCTTTACCTGCCAAGTTGATGCTGCAAAATCTCTGTAGGTTGAACTGTGGTTGGGATGATCACATTTCCCCAAACTACCAACTACAGTGGGTGGGGTGCTAGAAGATTTAAGAAAGCTCCAAGCTCCAAGCTCAGCACCAAGATGCATCAAGCCTAAAGATTTTGGACAGCTTACAAGTGCCAAACTACATCACTTCTCTGATGCCAGCGAGGACGGTAACTGTACAGTATCGTATCTGAGGATGCAGAATGACAAGAAGAAAATTCATCTTGCCTTTATTCTAGGAAAAGCAAGAGTTGCTCCATTAAAGAAAGTGACAATTGCAGTTCGAATTGATAGGATGTTGAAAACAGAATTGCAGCTTTGGGAATTCAATCTTTTGGAGTGACAGCACAACTGTGTTGGTGTGCGTGGACGTGTGCCTCGTAAAACCGAACTCTACATTGATTCCTGCTGTTGGGAGCCTCAGCCCTGCCGGTATTATTTAGTTTTTGCTTTACATATACACATAACTGCTACATACTAAGTTGGGTTGTATGTTTTTCTTTCTTTTTTTGTTTGAAGTGGGGTTTCTAGTGTTTCTTGTTGGTTTTAGTGTCCAACATTTTAAACCATTTTTGTATTAATAAACATTTGTATTTTTTGCTCTCTACTCACATCTCTTGTCTAATTCTATGAGGGAACTGAACCTGTGTGCTTTACTCAATTTTTGAGGGGTTAGGATTTTACTCCGAGGGTGGCGTAGTCGGACCTTCTTACTAGTAAAACCTTGGGCTTGTGTCTCAAAATTGCACCGCCCGCCACACTTTGATAAATTTGGAATCTTAATAAACTGTATATACAACTGGACTGTGGCGAGGGGATCGTGGTTCAGCGAGGTATGAAAAGGTATACTTTTTCCTAAAGTACATTAGGAATGAAACAAAGCGTTTTCACAAACATTGTGGCCAATAGAATCTACACAATAAGAGAAACCACTGCTGTCTCACAGTGGAGGTATGTCGATACAAAGCAGAATCCTGCTGATGAGGCTTCACGTGGGGTGAAAATTGAGTACCTGCTCACAAGCAGCAGATGGATCCATGGCCCAGATTTTCTTCTCAAGAATGAAAGGGAATGGCCTGTTAACATTGTGGATTCTGTCTCTATCCGCAGCGATGACCCAGAGGTCAAAGGAGAGGCTACAGTAAATGCTGTAGTCATTAAAGATGCCCTAAATGTAACAAACACTGTCAACACAGATACACAGAATGCAACAAATCAGTTGATAACTTATTTCTCTTCATGGAAAAGGCTAAGGATCTCAGTTGCTTGCTTTTTACAGGTGAGAAAGATGTTGCTGTTGTTGAGTCAGAAGAGAAGAGAAATACAAGCTTCTGTGCCCAGCTGTGGACTTGATATAATTCAACAAAAGAACAAAGTGGAAAAGGAGATGCAAAGATTCAGAACCACACTGACTGGTCAAATCATGTCCCCTGAAGATCTTGAAACCACTGAAGGTGCCATCATTCAATACTGTCACCTAGACAAGTTAAATTATGAAATAACTGTTTTGAAAGGGGGGACATCTGGAGTGAAGAAAAGCAGCCATATTTACAAACTTGATCCAGTGTTAGAAAAGGGGCTCTTGAGAGTGGGTGAAAGGCTCAGTAGAGCAGCAATGCCTGAGGGCATGAAACATCCAGTCATTTTGGCCAAAGACCAACATATCTCCACTCTCATTCTTCGCCACATTCATGAGCAGTTAGGACAGTGTGGAAGAAATCACCTGCTTTCTAGACTTCGTCAGCTGTATTGGATCACCAATACGCAAATGCTGCTGCTAGAAAGATTCTTTCATCCTGTGTCATTTGAAGACGTTTTAGAGGAAAGCTGGGTGAACAAAAGATGGCAGATTTGCCGAAAGACAGACTCCAACCTGACCTCCCACCATTCACAAGTGTGGGTATTGACTACTTTGGGCCTTTTGAAGTGAAGAGAGGCCGCAGCTTCATCAAACGCTATGGTGTTATCTTCACCTGCATGGCCAGCAGGGCAGTGCATTTGGAAATAGCATACTCATTAGATACCAGTTCTTGCATCAATGCACTGCGCAGATTTATATCTAGAAGAGGCCAGGTATCGCACATTAGATCAGACATCGGAACTAATTTCGTTGGAACAGAACGTGAGCTGAGAGAGGCTCTGTCTGCTCTTAATCACCAAAAAATTCAAAAGGCATTACTTCAGTCAGGAGTGAAATGGAGCTTCAACACTCCTACTGCATCACATCATGGTGGAACATGGGAACGAATCATTCGCATGGTCAGACAGGTGCTGAAATCAGTCCTTCATCAGCAAAGTGTGGATGATGAGGGGTTACAAACTCTTCTATGTGAGGTAGAAGCCATATTAACTGACCTTCCCATCACCAAAGTGTCAAATGATCCTAACGATCTGGAACCCTTGACCCCAAATCACATCCTCCTGTTGAAAGGCAAACCTGCACTTCCACCTGGGCTTTTCGAGAAGAGTGATTTATACACAAAACGACGTTGGAGGCAAGTTCAGTTCTTATCTGATCTCTTCTGGCACAGATGGATCTGGGAGTACTTACCTCTGTTACAGGAGTGACAACGGTGGTCTAAGGACAAGAGAAGCTTCATCATTGGAGACATAGTCATTGTGACGGATGTAGCGACAATGGCATCTGCTTTTCACATTAAGTAGATCATGTGATGGCGAACACATCATCTTTGTCCTTAGCTGGTTAATTATTCTCTCGAGGACCATTTACCAGCCAGGCTGGTATTCCCCCCCAGTCATATATTAACGTAAACAAATGGGGAACCCTTGTAAAACCCCCCAGTTCAGCATGGATTTCCTGTGATTTTACAGCCTCAAATACATTCCAACAGACGCACACACACACACACTCGTGGACTTTCAACCAGAAACCCACCACGAGATGCAACTGAAGCACATTTCCATATATGGACTTCCACATAGTAAAATTTCATTTTACCATTCATTACAAATTTATAATAGAGGTGTGACTTGCTAGAGTAAAATCTTTAATTCAAACCAACATTCCAACACATTGACTTTTCATGGAACTCTTCAGAGAAAACTCTTCAAATGTTTGATACATATTTCTATGTTTCTCAAAGTGTCGTCGTTTGCCATAATGATGATGATTAGACCAGTTATAGAACAAGGTAATCTCGATAATTGATAAAATAAATGTACATGCGACTTATGAATTATGACCATGAGTTATGATTGTTAATATTTCCAAAATTCCCTATATCCTTGAGCTAATTCACATTTACCCAGAGTCGTATACGCTGCACAGACTCTACTGCCCCTCGCGGATCCTGGTTGTTAGGGAAGGTAATGCAGACCTTTCCTGACTCACGAGGACTTGTGCGGTCTGTTCAAGTCCAGACCAAATGCAACATTCTAGAGAGACCAGTCACAAAGATTTGTCTTCTGCAAGAAGCTGGATAAAGACTGATGTATTAGACATATGTATGTGTGCGTGGACATTATGAACTGAAAGCACATAATGTGCATGATGGATATTTTATTGGCTCCATTGTTTGTATGATGTTTAATTGTCACATTATTATAGAGTAACAATTAGGGGCCGTGTGTTGTAGCCAATTTTGATATGTGTTTTATGTTTTTTGTTGGTGGTAAGTTGTTTGGGGGTGACGCTCTTCCACCTGCACACCAGGGGGCATAGGTAGGGCATCACAGTGGTTATGGAGGCTACATGAGGAAGTCACAGGGGAATAGCGACAGGGAATTACGATCTGGGAAGCCACACAGTTTTTCAACCGTGCATGTTTGTGATGGATTTTGTCATGTCTTGCTATTAGCATCATGTTTACTGTTGCTTGGATGCATACAAGCTCAATTTACATCAGCAATGCAAGCCGCAGTGTTTGTAAGTAATTTTACTCTGCATAAAATAAAGTGTTAACCGAATGCCATGGCATACCTGATTTCTTGCATTATTACGCGTTGGAGACGACTTCAAATTCCCTCAAGTGTTTTTTTTTTTTTTTTTGTGGTACGATCGCCACTACACTGACTTTTTTTCTTTTTTTTTTATTACAGGAGCTGGGGTCCCATGGTTGGATTGCTCTTCCTCCTTGTGGTGGTTCTTCTTTATCGTGTGCGGTGTACACTTTGAGTGTTTGATAGTGTGATTAGACTGTACGGGTATGCGTGGACGTGTGCCTCGTAAAACCGAACTCTCAGCCTCAGCCCTGCCGGTATTATTTAGTTTTTGCTTTACATACACACATAACTGCTACATACTAAGTTGGGTTGTATATTTTTCTTTCTTTTTTTGTTTGAAGTGGGGTTTCTAGTGTTTCTTGTTGGTTTTAGTGTCCAACATTTTAAACCATTTTTGTATTAATAAACATTTGTATTTTTTGCTCTCTACTCACATCTCTTGTCTAATTCTATGAGGGAACCGAACCTGTGTGCTTTACTCAATTTTTGAGGGGTTAGGATTTTACTCCGAGGGTGGCGTAGTCGGACCTTACTTACTAGTAAAACCTTGGGCTTGTGTCTCAAAATTGCACCGCCCGCCACACTTTGATAAATTTTGAATCTTAATAAACTGTATACCACTGGACTGTGGCGAGGGGGTCGTGGTTCAGCGAGGTCTGCAGCGGGAGAGAGAGTCGGGAGACGAGTGCTGAGTAAATAGGTCAAGTGCAAAATAACAAACACGTGTGTCTTGTTGCAGTAACTGGCGTGGAGAGACCGGATAAAAGCCGCCGGGATACGGGCAGATGAAGAGACTGGACTGGGAACTCGTGTGAGCTTAGAATGGTTGCCTGTTGTGAACGGAGATGCTGATTGCTTTGACATAAAGTGAACATTTGTGGAAGTGTGTTCAGAACCAGTTTGTTTTGTTTGTCTATTGAAAAAAGTCCAAGTCAGCTGACCCTGTCTTTCTTCCTTGTTCTGAACATTGCTACATGCATGTAAATTAACTAAATTACACTTGTGTATTAGTGTTTTATGACTCACCCAGTTGATCCAGCACTACAGTTGCATTGGCTGAATCTCTTCCAGCAAACACTTCACACATGTAAACCCCTTTATCCTCAGTTCTGACGCTCTTCAGTCGGACAGAGAAGTTTCCTTTGGGGATTTCAGTAGTGAAGAACTCAACTCTGTCTCGGTATCGCTCGTCTGATGAATCTGGAAAAGCCTCGTTGTTTTCGTAGAGCAGAACCAGAATGTCTTTATCTTCATTGGTTTTCTTCCATGAAACCTGTTCAAAGTCTTCAGGTGTGATGTGAGAGTCTACAGAGCAGTTCAGAGTGATGTCTTCTCCCACAGACGCAGATATGGACCGATCTGATCCTGAGACTAGCAAACGCTCTGAAAGAACAAACAGTGTAAATATCACATACACTCAAAGTATTTCTGAAGATCCATTTCAGTTCAGACTCACCAACATCTTTTATCTGAACCTCAGTCTTTCCAGACTCCTGCTGAGTGTGAACGGTACATGTGTATTCTCCTTTATCTTCAGCTCTCAGATCGTCCAGACGGAGGGAGAAGTTTCCATGTTTAATCTCCTCAGTAAAGAAATGAGCTCTATCCTGGTAATCCTGCTGCTGTGACTCTGGCCGACTCTCACCATCTTGAAACAGATGAACTAAAGTCTCTGATTCTTTCCTTCTCCATTCAACCTCCAGATTCTCCATTAGTAAAGGTTCATCAACATAACAGGGCAGAATCACTGAAGATCCCAGAGGAGCAACCAGAGGACCAGAGGGACCACGCACAGTCAACCCTGAAAACAAAGGGGGAAGAGAAAAGTGAAATAAAGCTGGTTTTGTAGTCAAAAAAACGATGATGACATTTTTAGCTGTCGAAATTTGCATCCCTATTTTTATGTCATGTATTGTAAAATGATGTACCTTATTTTCAAGAGAAAGCACTGAGTTCCTTCATATTTTTCTCCTTTTACTCAATGCCAAGCACATACTGCACGATTTTAGCCCAGACTTTCACTTGCCGAACATTTTGTGGAAATTGCCAACAAATGCCTAAAATCTGAGGTAAATTGGTGCTCGTTTACATGAGTGACATTCGCGTAGTGTGTGCTATCAAAGACCTATCTAAGAGAAGCTTCTAGAAGTAGAGTATCTTGCTCTGTTTACCACTAGTGTATGCGGATGAGGTTTTATTCTTCTATACTAACTTGTGTCGTAGACTACGATTCAGTGAATATCATCATCGTACAGTCTACGTACACATCGTGACTAAGTTTATTTCATGAATACAGTGATTTGTAATGATCTAATAGGATTGCCGTAATAGTAGAGTCTGTTGCAGGCATAAGGCTGTGTCTGAGGTCAGTTGTAGTTCTTGTGTTTCTCTTTCCTTCAGTGATTCTGCTTGTTAACAGCAGGTGTTCATCACTAATGCTCAATCCTCACTCAATTAATCACTTAATTACTGCATTAAGTCCACTCTTGAATGGTCTTAGCCCTTGTCCACACAGTGACGCTTTCCGCCGTATATGTAAAAAAAAAATTAATCGTATTGCCATGTCATCCAGTCGGCGTCATCCAGCGTTTTGGGAGCCTGAAATCGCTATTATTTGAAAGCGGATCCCAAAGGGGACAAATCTGAAAACGACACCCTTGTATTATCGTGTGAACAGCCTGTCTTTGTGAAACGATGATGTCATCACCCCACGGGTCGACCCTAGTCAGACACGCTACGTCACGCATCAACAACAACAACTGCGACTACATGCTTGTGTTTGTGCTGCAGAAGATATGAGCCTCTTTTATTTCTTTATTCATTATTGACTTTAATGTATTTTTATTTGATTTCTTCATTTTACTTCTTTATTTATTTATATTTTCTGTCTTATGCTTGTCTGTTGTCTGATTAAGACATTTCATATTTTGTACCAGGCCATTTATGGTTGTTTATATTGTTCAATAAAGTTCTTGGTAAAAGTGAAAAGAAGAAGAAGAAGCTACTAAGCCTATTATTATTGTGTTACAGCACATAAGGTTTAAGTCTTCTCCGTTTTTAGTGTATCTCTGTGGCAGAATTACAGCGCCACATACTGGTCTGGCATGTTTACTACATTGTTTTGAGTTGGTTTCAGTGGTTTTGTGTGTATGCAGATTCTTTTTAAAATGATGCAGTGTTTACAGAATTTTCTTTTAGAACGAGGGAATAAAAAGATCGGATAGAAAACGCTCTGGCTTCGTGTGGATGTGGTCTTAGTCTTGGTTTTGACCTTGGTCTTCTTGACTACACCTCTGTCAGGTGCTGGTCATATAATTAGAATATCTTGAAAAAGTTGATTTATTTGAGTAATTCCATTCAAAATGTGAAACTTGTATATTATATTCATTCATTACACACAGACTGACACATTTCAAATGTTTATTTCTTTTAATTTTGATGATTAAAACTGACAACTAATGAAAATCCAAGTATCTCAGAAAATTAGAATATTACTTAAGACCAATACAAAAAAAGGATTTTTAGAAATGCTGGCCGACTGAAAAGTATGAACATGAAAAGTATGAGCATGTACAGCACTCAATACTTAGTTGGGGCTCTTTTTGCCTGAATTACTGCAGCAATGCGGCGTGGCATGGAGTCGATCAGTCTGTGGCACTGCTCAGGTGTTATGAAAGCCCGGGTTGCTCTGATAGGTGGTGATGGCGCAGTGGATAAGACACATGCCTTTGGTGTGAGAGACCCGGGTTCAAATCCACTATGAGCCACCTATGTGTCCCTGAGCAAGACACTTAACCCCTAGTTGCTCCAGAGGCGTGCGACCTCTGACATGTATAGCAATTGTAAGTCGCTTTGGATAAAAGCGTCAGCTAAATGAAATGACTGTGTGCAGGTGCCAAGTCCTGTTGGAAAATGAAATCTGCATCTCCATAAAGTTGGTCAGCAGCAGGAAGCATGAAGTGCTCTCAAACTTCCTGGTAGACGGCTGTGTTGACCTTGGTCCTCAGAAAACACAGTGGACCAACACCAGCCGATGACATGGCACCCCAAACCATCACTGACTGTGGAAACTTCACACTGGACTTCAAGCATCTTGGATTGTGTGCCTCTCCATTCCTCCTCCAGACTCTGGGACCTTGGTTTCCAAATGAGGTGCAAAATTTGCTCTCATCAGAAAAGAGGACTTTGGTCCACTGTGCTTTATTAAATCCAGAGTCAACGCAGCCGTCTACCAGGACATTTGCAGAGCACTTCATGCTTCCTTCATTTTCCAGCAGGATTTGTACTGGCCCACACTGCCAAAAGAACAGTTTGTCTACACAGTTTGGATTCAGAGCAGGGTATTCTACAGAAATGGCTAATTGCTACCTTACAGAGAACATTAAGAGTAAGTTGGACAAGGGTAATGTTGTGGGAGCTGTGTTAATAGACCTAAAAAAGGCCTTTGACACCGTGAACCACAACATACTCTTGAATAAACTTACCACCTCAACTTCTCTGAACATGCTATCGGCTGGTTTGCATCATATCTGGAGCATAGAGAGCAACGTGTTAAAATAAACACTGAACTCTCAACATCATTACAATCCACAATGGGTATTCCACAGGGCTCCATTTTGGGGCCTCTGCTCTTTAGTTTATATATAAACGACTTACCTACATGCTGTCAGTCAGCCAACTGCCAAATGTACTGTATGCTGACGATACAGTAATTTATGCATCAGCTAGGACACCAACTATAGTAGCAGAGACCCTGACCAAGGAAATGGAGGGTATATCCCAGTGGGATAATTTTAATACCTAAAAATTTTTAGGTATTATTCTGGACTCCCAACTCAAATTCAATAAACACATTAACAAACTCTGTAAGACTGTCCGGACAAACCTAAACTGTTTAAGAATGATTAGGCATCATCAAAGCAGCTTTGCTGTTTTTTCATGCTATAAGTTTTTCAGTGATAGGGACCCATTTTTGGAATGATTTACCAACGGAAATAAAAACAGAAACCGACCTGAAAACATTCAATAGAAAGGTGAAACACTGGCTGAAAGAAAATCAAATATCTGGACATTGAGTCATTTTTGTTGTAATGTATTGTCTGTGCTGGATGTGATGTGTTGTTTTGTGTGATGTGGTCGGGATTGTGTAAAATGTTAATGTTAGTGTTTATAATATTTGTCGCATGATTGTGTAATTTGCAAATTGCAAATTAGCCTATCGGCTAGAAAACTTTTATGCAACACATTTACACAATTTGTTATGGCTTTGCCTATGATAATTATGTATGTAATAATGTGTGCTGCATAACTATAAACTAATACTTTTTTTTTTTTTTTTTTTTTTAAACCTGGTTCAATGACCATGGTATCACTGTGTAATTACTGTGTGATTTCATGTAATATTCTAATTTTCTGGGATTTTGATTTTGTGGGTTTCATAAGATGTAAGCCATAATCATCAAAATTATAACAAATAAAGGCTTGAAATATCTCACTTTGCATGTTATGAGTCTATATAATATATTAGTTTCACCTGTTAAGTTGAATTCTTGAAATAAATCAACTTTTTGATGATATTGTAATTATATGACCAGCACCTGTATTATCTCAAACAATGGGTCTCAATCTCTAATATATATGTATTCATACACACAAGGAAGGAGAGGAGGAGGACTGGGAATGATCTGCCTCAGCCCCAAATAGTTTTAAATTAAATGGACAAATTCCCATGGTTATCTGTGTCAAATTAAATTCTATATATATATATATATATATATATATATATATATATATATTTATTTTACATTTCACAAGCAAACGTTGTTTATGAATCATTGACAGAAATTCTTTCACTTTCATTGTTGTAGAAAAACAGGTTGTAAATACAGGGTCAAATCAGGTAACCAGGAAATATAACCTGAGAAAAAATAATGAAGTACAACAGACTGACACACCTCAATAGACACCAAACAAACCTTAACCTTAACCAACCTTAGCTAATGTTTATCAAATGTAACCATCCTGTATTTGAGCTTGTTTTTTATCTAGATTCCAGCTCTGCTCACTCTGGACCTTCAGCTTCAAGAGGTGCATCATGGGAAGCATTTAAACACAGCTTCTTTTTTTTTTTATTAAAATTTAAAAAAAAATTGTATTTGCAAAAAGAAATGCATATTTGTGCCTTTTAATTTTGTGCCTTTTCACCAGCATTAGGTTAAAGAGAAAAAAAGTATAACCATCATACATAAATGACAACCACAAATATAAACATAAGCAGATCCATGTTCAGTTATGATAAATTATCATAATCTCTTTGACTCGTCAAGTCAAAAATGTTTTATAAGACATAATTCTGGTGCATTCAGACATGCTGAAACCTGTTTTACTTTACCATGAAACTGCAATAATAGGCAAACCGGTTCTGATTAAGTTGGAAAAACATCACCATAAAAAAAATGCAAAGCATCTCTAAAGGAAGTAATGAAGAGTCGGCACCAGAACATATGAACTATATCTATTAAAATTGCATTAAAATCATGTTCACTTAAATAAAATATTAAAATATGTGTGTAGCAGGTGTGCATTAAAAACATTTATTTTGTGATTCCACTTGCCATGACCATTGTTGGGTTTTCCACACTCTTCCCAGTCTGTGTGAGTATTCACAGCGGTGGGTTTAGTTTACGTGCTGATTTAATAAGGCCGTATTTATTGTCACTGATTGTTTGTTATACTTGTATAACTGTGACTTTAAGTCCCCCTGTGATTGATACACGTTTCATTAAGTATTTTCTTTCTTTAAGTGGTTTTCTTTACTTTGATTTGATCCTTTAGTGTCATGCATTGCTGCTCTCAGTGCTACACGAGTCCTCATAATCTTTCACACTTACATCAAATTAAAGATTATGCGTATTTATTATACTGCACGAGTCCTCATAACCTGTTTGTTACCCCAGATGTAATGAAGGAGGATTGAAGGGACACATTTCAGCATTCAAGAGTGATTCTGAGTAGACACTACGCAGACAACACACCACTACATACATGGACGACTACACTGTGAAAAATCATTCAAAAAAACACTCTCTATATATATCAACTTAGAGAAATAAATCAGAATTAAAGCTGTAGGTACAAATCTCATAATCATCATCATCATCATCGTCATCTCAAGTAAATCAACCAACAAAACTACTGAAAGCTTAAGACATCAAGCAAAGTCATGTTGAAAATGACAAGTAAAGAAGAGGGATTCATCTAAATGTGCTCTTAATATTTACTAATTATCACACATGCATTGCTTTTACACACTATTGAAGGAGAACACATTATGATGCTTTTTCTTCACTATCAGGTACACGTAATACATTTTAAAAAGAAAATAAATGAAATAATTTGTAAAGAAATCCATATGTAGGCACAAACTCATTTCAAGCGTTTTAGCAGAAGCCTCTACTAGCAAAACTGATTTTTAACATCATGAGCAACATAGATTCAGTCAAATGTGTCCAAAACTGATACTGTAAGTATTTTAAATAGGACATAATAAACAATGTGCCTTGCCGCAGACTTAACTTGAAGAGAGAAAAACAGTGCACATACCAACTGATATAACTGGAATCACAGTCAGAGAAATGAACATAAGCAGGTCCATGTTCAGCTGAAGTTATGATCATCTCTCTGGATCGTCAAAGTGAAATCTGCAAGGGATCTGGCGCATGAAGGCGGTGTGTTTAAACTTGTATAGTTTTCTTCCGTGTGTTTGACAAAGAAATTTGAAACTGCAGCTCGTCCAGATAAACCGGTTCTGATTAGAAAGTGAAAATAAAAAGCATCTGTAAAGGCGGTGTAAGAACTGATTTTCCTGCTAAGACCAAACTCACCCTGCAATAAAGCCATAAAACACACCCTGGACTGAAGATAGCAAAGACAGATCACAGGACACTCCTGTCCCTCTCTCCCTCCTCCCTTCCCCTTCTCGTGACTAAAGTCACCAAAAGTTCACTAAGAATGTCTATATATCACATATAATGTATCTTGTGAATCTATTGTTTTTCCTTTTCATGTTTGGTATCATGTTAAGTGTCTCAGTGCGATTGGTAAAATGGTCTTAATTTCATTGCAGTCATTGGTTTAATGAGAAAGATTGAGCACTTAGGGGAATCCTGTATCTCCTCTCTGGGTGAGAGCTCTTCAAGATGTCTCCCGAAACCAGGTGCTCCCCCCTGGGGTACATGAACCGACCCAAAACAACCCTAAACAATATTGGTACAACCCTTTTGTTCTGGTTTGGGTATTTAAGGCTAGGTGACAGAGCAGTCTTTGGGACCCTTTACCAGGATCATCCCCCATACAGTGATGTTTCAGTGTTCTCCTGTTGGAAAATACTCACACACCACTGTGTGTCTCTGTCAGGAATGCATTGCTTACTTTTAGAGTCATCTTTGAGTAATTGATGTCATGTATTTATTATTTATGAATTGGCTTTTAATCACTTGTGTAATTGGCATGATACATTTTAGCTGACAAATAAATGTTACATCTTAATTCATTCTGCATTTTTCAGAAATCATTATTACTAGTAGATAAAGTGCAGTCTGGTGTTTCCGCAAATCTCTGTCCAGGATAGATCACACTTAAAGTGTAAGTTGCAGGTTAACCACCACAGCCTATTAATGTGTAAATTAAAGTCAAGTCAAGTCAAGTCAACTTTATTTATATAGCGCTTTTCACAATACAGATTGTATCAAAGCAGCTTCACAGTATTAAATAAAATAGTACATCAGTGTTTGTTTCTAGTGTAAAACATCCACGTTTGGTAATGCTGATCAATAGTATTGTTGATTGATTAATTAAATTAAATATCCCCAACTGAGCAAGCCAAAGGCAACAGTGGCAAGGAACCGAAAAACTCCATCAGGTGACCTAATGGAGAAAAAAAAAAACCTTGGGAGAACCCGGGCTCAGTCGGGGGCCAGTTCTCCTCTGGCGTTTATTAACTAGAGGTCGGATTTAACTGTAGGATTAAAAATATTATATAAATGCCTGGCTGAAGAGATGCGTCTTTAATCTAGTTTTAAACTGGGAGAGCGAATCTGAGAAACGAACAGTATCAGGAAGGCTATTCCAGAGTTTTGGAGCTAAATGTGAAAATGATCTCCCTCCTTTGGTGGATCTGGATATCCTAGGTATGACCAAAATCCTCGAATTTAGTGATCTTAAAGAGCGCGATGGATTATAGGGCGATAGAAGATCCGTTAAATAGACTGGAGCTAAGCCGTTTAGGGCTTTATAAGTCAGTAGCAATACCTTGTAATTAATTACGGAGCTTTATAGGTAACCAATGTAGAGATGATAAAATCGGTGTTATATGATCATATTTTCTTGATCTAGTTAGAACTCTAGCGGCGGCATTTTGGACTAACTGTAGCTTGTTTATTGAGGATGCAGGACAACCGGCTAATAAAGCATTACAGTAATCTAGTCTCGAGGTCATGAACGCATGAACTAACTTTTCTGCATCAGAAACAGATAGCATATTACGTAGCTTAGCAATGTTTCTAAGGTGGAAAAAGGCAGTTTTTGTAACATATGAAATATGATTTTCAAAAGACAGGTTGCAGTCTAGTATAACACCCAGGCAGGGGCGGACTGGGACAAAAAAGTGGCCCTGGACTTTCTGGCCCACAGCAGCCCACCACATCCCACATCATAACACATTGGCACAATAATGTGCAGAATAATTTTTAACACCACTTATAGCATAAAAATTAGGGCTGGGAAAAGATTAATCACGATTAATCGCATCCAAAATAAAAGTTTGTGTCTTCGTGATATATGCGTGTGTACTGTGTATAATTATTTTGTATATATAAATACACACACATATGCATGTATATATTTAAGAAATATTTGCATGTACATACTGTATATATTTATATATAATTTATATTATATATAAATTTAAATATTTTATATATAAATAAATATTTCTTAAATAAATACATGCAAGTGTGTATTTATATATACAAAATAATTATACACAGTACACACACATATCACGTAGACACAAACTTTTATTTTGGATGCGATTAATCTTTTCCCAGCCCTAATAAAAACATAACACAATACAAAAATAAATG
Organism: Scardinius erythrophthalmus; assembly: GCF_964197995.2. Lineage (NCBI taxonomy): Eukaryota > Metazoa > Chordata > Actinopteri > Cypriniformes > Leuciscidae > Scardinius > Scardinius erythrophthalmus. The sequence goes on along the minus strand of NC_138221.1, from coordinate 7,775,577 downwards.
CTATTTAAACATTAATTTTAAGTAACAACATATATTAGGTCATATTTGTAAAACAAAGGGAAACAAACAGAAGAACATTAAGACACACAACATTATTAATATAAAACAAGACAGAATATCAGCTAGTCAGGGGGAGCTAAAGCTGTCAGAGCCTGCTGAACTACTCTTCGCGCCAAATGTAGGCCTATAATATGTTAATTTGAAGCATTTCACAGCATCTACCTCTAATGCTTTTTTTAACACGTAACCTTTTAGCTCCACCTTTTCTTTACTTCCTCTTGTCATACATGGACAATTATAATAATTATATAAATTATTATAAAATAATTATCTGGTTAGTGAACAAGTCAGTGCACGATAATAATAGCAAAACAGCGACCAAAGAAGTCAAAACGCTAGAAGGCTGTTCTAATGTCACGTCATGTTACCTGAGTGTTCCTTGGCGAATATTTCAATTTTAACATGAGCGGAGTGGAATAAAGAAAGTATTTAGCAGGATTGATATTGTAATATTGGCTCTTTCTAATAAGCTGCTGCCACCACCTTTAATTTTTTTAGCCAGTATGGTCTGGCAAGAGAAGACAACACACCACCAACTTCAATCAAAATTAGCAGTTTTATTAACAGAGGGGACCAGAAGGACAGGCTCAACTCAACCTAGAAAGCCGTAGAACTAAACAGAGTACTACGTGCATTCACTCACTTCATTGCATGGTGACAACACCCAGAATTACCGTGGCACTTCAAATTCATTTAAAACTTCAACTTCATGCTAGTGCAACCAAATGGGTACTCACAGCTGTTCCTGTGGGTCACCTCAACACTCACGTTGACCTCGAGGAGTCATTCATAAACGGAGAAATAGGCCTATGAACAGTAGCGCTGCGGTGTATCTTCACGTCAGCACTCACGTTGACATCGGGGAGTCATTCACAAATGGGAAAGTATGAGCAGTATCACCGCGGTGTTTCGTCACGTCAGCACCCACGTCGACATCGGGGAGTTGTTCATAAATGGGGAAACCCCACCGTAGGTCCGTTTTAAAAGGGCGAAGTCCAGCCGGGCTCGTGTGATTCAATTGTATCAGCATTCAGGATCAGCACAGTAGCGACGACGGCACTCCTAACCTCCCATCTATATAATCTTTCCCCGCACCTGCTCTCTGTCTATCTTCATCGCCGGCGGCCCTATCCGACCGCGAACGACACCCCCCTCCCAAACAAAAGGTGAGTACCGCCGTCCTGTTGTACACCGTGTTGGAAACCGAGCCGCCTGCACTATCTTTTTCGCTCCATATAAACCTTCTTCCACTCCCAGTCTCCCAATACACAGCTCCCGCCCCGGTGTTTCTCATTTCTCAATCAGTCTCATTAATCAGTTACCAAGACAACATCCCCAAAATGCGAAACACATTACACTATTCCCTCCCCCAATGGAACAGACTCGTCCCTGAGTCATACTGAATCCATCTCATAGTCCTGTGTCCACCCAGGTTGACGTCGCTCCCGCACTGGCCGTTGCAACTTTGGCAGATGTACTGCCCCCGTAGAGCCATCCTGCAATCCGTCAGGGTCCTTTTGTTGATTATCCGGTCCTTGGACAGGCTGTTGTACAGGACCAGCAGCCTCTGATGCAGACCCTTCCTTTGGAGCTTCCAAATTACGAGGGAGCAGTGCAGGGAGAAGTGCTCTTTGATGAACCCAACTGGCCCCCAAAGGGACGTCCAACTGGCCGGCCACCCTCTGACTTGAACACTGGGACTCTGCTCCGTCTTGCGGAAGAACCAAGGGTGCCACGGTTTCTGAGAGAGAAGGAAGAACATATGGTTTAATTCTGTTAAAATGCACCACTATCTCTGCCCCCCCCATCTCCTAACAACAAGCGATACAATACATCAGAGACGCGTTCCACAACTTTATAAGGGCCTCGGTAACGCCTTTGTAATTTTGGGCAAATGCCTTTTTTCTTTGCCTTATTCCGTACCCACACCAATTCCCCCATAGAATAAAACTGAAAATTAGCCCGGAGATCAAATGACCCCTTCTGCTGCCCAGATGCTTTAGCCTGATGTCTCTTTACTGCTTCTACCACTGTGGATAATGTGTCTGCCAACCCAGTCACATACTCACTGGCAGACACAAACTTCTCAGGATGACCTACATTCAGCATCACGTCCAGAGGAAGCACAATCTCCTGTCCAAACAAGATCTTGTAAGGTGTAAACCCTGTACTGGCATGCACACTACTCCGATAAGCCATCAACACATATGGCAACAGGCAGTCCCAATTAGATTGATTCTCATTAACAAACAAACTCAACATTGACAGCAAAGTACGGTTAAACCTCTCCACCAAACCATTCGATTGTGGATGATATGGGGAGCTACGGGTCTTACTCATATCCAGCAGTCGGCACAATTCTTTAAACAGGGCTGACTCAAAATTTCGCCCCTGATCCGAATGAATACTGCGGGGAGTGCCAAAGCGACATATCCACTCCTCCACCAGGACACACGCCACTGACTGTGCCTCCTGGTTGGGAAGGGGAAATGCCTCGGTCCATTTAGAAAAGTAATCACTTACCACAAGGATATATTTATGTTTCCTAGGCGTCTCAGGCAGAGGTCCGAAAATGTCCAAAGCGATACGTTCATGAGGACGAGATGTAACTGAGGAATTCATTGGAGCACAAGGGGCCTTTCCATGTGTCTTTCGTGAAGCGCAGTCTACACATTGCCTACACCATTGTCTTACATCTGCAAACCAACCTGGCCAATAGAAACGATCTCTTACTTTCTCTTGCAATTTTTGAATACCCAAATGGCCTCCCGTTACCGAACTATGCAGTTGATTTAACACTGATGCCACCAGCACCTTAGGGAGAACCACCTGTACTTTTGAGGATGCATCTGAGTAAGGAGGGGGCACTCGTACCAACCGCTGATCTTGCAACCGCAATTGGTCCCAAACAGAACTATACTTCTTCAGGGCAGCATTCTGCTGTATTTCAGCAGCATTCTCATGTGGGTCCTGTCTAAGATTAATTAAGAGGGCCAATTCTGGGTCATCTCGCTGGGCCTGTGCTAAATCATCACCCACCCCAACATTAGTTTCCTTCTGCACCACCTTGGGGCCCTCCTTAACAACACACACTGATATAACTGGTCCCTCACTAGAGCCTTCCTGCTCCTTAACTTCCCCGTAAGCTGGTAGCCGCGACAAGGCATCTGCATTGCCATGCTGCTTTCCAGGGCGATGCACAATTTTGTAGTGAAAACTTGCCAATTGCTCCACCCATCGAGCTAGCTGACCCTCTAAGCCCTGGAAGTTATGCAACCACCTCAAGGAGTTATGGTCTGTGCGTAACACAAACTCTTTACCTAGCAAAAAATGCTTAAAGTACTTTGTGAAAGTCACCATTGCCAACAACTCTTTTTTTGTAGTAGCATACTTGCGTTCCTCTTTAGTAAGGGCCCGACTGGCATAAGCAATTACTCGTTCCAGCCCACCCTCTTCTTGCGAAAGCACAGCTCCTACCCCCACATCACTAGCATCAGTGTCCAATATAAAAGTTTTTTGGGGGTCAGGATAAGCGAGCACAGGGGAAGTAATTAACCTAGTCTTCAACTGATTGAAGGCTACCTGACACTCCTCACCCCACCTAAATCTCCTCCCCTTCTCAGTCAGCTGATGCAATGGACGTGCTATGTCTGCGAACCCTCTTACAAACCGTCTATAATAGGAGGCCAAACCTAAAAAGCTCCTCACTTCAGTGTGCGTCCTAGGGATAGGCCACCCCCTCACTGCTTCCACCTTTACAGGGTCGGCCATTATTCCTTCTGCAGAAATGACATGCCCTAAATACTGGACACGGGAGGAAAACAAATCACACTTAGAAGGTTTTACCTTCAGATTTGCAGCCTTCAACTTAGCCAATACCTCCCCCAATCTCGATAAATGCTCCTGAAACAAACGGCCAAACACTATAATGTCATCCAAATATACTAAACACGTAGTCCATTGCAAGTCAGCTAAAACCAAATCCATTAAGCGCTGAAAGGTACTAGGTGAGTTACAAAGACCAAAACTTAAAACGTTAAATTCAAATAGCCCATGTCTTGTGGAAAAAGCAGTCTTGCACTTATCTTTACCATCTACCTCTACCTGCCAGTAACCACTGGCAAGATCCAGGGTGGAGAATAGTTTTGCGTTAGTCAAACTATCCAGGGCATCATCTATTCGGGGAAGGGGGTAGGCATCTTTAGCTGTAACATCATTCAGCTTCCGGTAGTCTACGCAAAAGCGCAAACTACCATCCTTCTTTCTTACTGGAACAACCGGAGCGGCCCATGGACTACATGAGGGCTGTATGATCCCATTTTCTTGCATTTGCTTAATATGATCATGTACCTCTTGTTGCAAATGCAACGGAACCCGACGTGGAGGTACCTTAATCGGCTTTGCATCCCCGGTATTAATCTGATGCAAGGTCAAGTGGGTTCGCCCTAGATCATTATCTCCGGTACTAAACACTGAAGCGTACTGCACCAACAACTCACGGATGGCCTGCATTTCAACCCTAGAGAATCCCTTTTGATCTAACCCAAGCTGCATTAAGAGACCATCCACAGCCCCCCCTCCAGGCACCTCTAACTCATTCTGTTGGCTAAAAGCCACTGCTTCAGGACCAACTACTACATCTGTAGACAAGGTCCCAATCTTTGTCCCCTGCCTAAGGGTGAGAGGATTATCCGTTACATTAATCACCCTAACAGGAATAACCCCTTGCCCCACATTACAAACGACTCGAGCCACTAAAAGGTCACAGTGCTTTAATAAAGAGGAGGAGGGCTCCACCATCCCAGCTACCGGTCCTGCAAGGAGCCCTTCTACTACCCCAGAAATAATAGCTTCACTACGCGGCTGTATTATGGAGTCTGTTTGAACAGTGACAGCCTTGGGCTGACAAGCGTCAACTGATAAAATTAAGGGGAACTTCCTGCCCATAACTGAACAGCACTTGTCCCTCAAATCAATGATTGCCCCATACTTCAGCAGAAAATCCATCCCCAACAAAATATCGGGAGTAGATATATCAGCTACAAGAAACTCATTTATTAACGCTAGGGAACCAAACTGACAAATAATCTGCCACCGGCCTAGAATGTACATAGTGCCCCCATTAGCAGCAGAAGCTTCCCCCCCATAATCTAACAATTGACACCCCCCATCTGTTAACTGTAACCACACATGCTTAGGGATAATTGAGGCCTGCGCCCCAGTATCCAATAACAAATGTACATCAGACCCACCTATTTTAGCATTGAGATACACTCCAGACCTGGGTTGGTTACACAGGGCCAATCTCATGGACTTCACTAATGAGGGGGCAGGCATTTGGCCCTCTGTGTCTGCCCCCTCTAGTTTCCCTGCAAATAGGGACAATTCCGACGTAAATGACGGTTACACCCACACTCCCAACAGGCCTCTTGATCACGAGAGGACCGGTCCATAGCTCCACCTATCTGTCCCCAAGTCTCAGGAGGAACATTTCGCCTCCCCGATGGTGGCCTCTCAACACAAGCCTGTAGTGACTGAACTGTCTGCTGCAAGGTTTTTACTTCCTGTCTCAACCCTTCAACCACTCCCAAAAGTGTCTCCATTTGTTTATTATCAGTAAAACTTTCAGCCACCACTCGCACTTTAGTATCTGCAACAGAACAGTTACGCTCTAAACTTCGAATTAATTCTAATTCAGAAGCCAAATTAACAGCTTCTTCTAAGGTGGATGGTTTTGCACTGCGAAGTTGGACACGCAAATCCCCACTCCCCACGTGTTCTATAAAATGGTCACGAGCAAATAGATCACGTGTATTATTATCAGCAGAGGGGTAAGCTTTAGTAATCAAACGACGCAAAGCATTCCCAAACTCCCTTGCAGTCTCACTATGCAATCGTCGCCGGGCTAAAAAACTGGCCCGGTTCCAATCATCACTATCACACGGCTCCAAACACCTCCCCAATGATGCTTTTAATATGGCATAACTGCTTCGGGACTCAGTGGATAATCCACAATAAATGTCTCGAACCCTACCAGATAACAATAAGGAGAGGAACTTCAATTTCAAGCTGTCATCCCAGCCATTCACCTCAGCAGCCATTTCAAATTGTCCTATCCAATCTGACCAATCACGATTTACTCCTGTAAATGTTTCAGGCATAAAAAACTGGTCGTGTTGTTGCCATCCTTGAACCTTGCCCTACTGGCACTCTATCACGAGAAGCTGATGGTGTGTTATCCCCCTCCTGGTCCAGCATGATGGACCCAAACGTCCCACCGCTGCCACCAGTGTAATATTGGCTCTTTCTAATAAGCTGCTGCCACCACCTTTAATTTTTTTAGCCAGTATGGTCTGGCAAGAGAAGACAACACACCACCAACTTCAATCAAAATTAGCAGTTTTATTAACAGAGGGGACCAGAAGGACAGGCTCAACTCAACCTAGAAAGCCATAGAACTAAACAGAGTACTACGTGCATTCACTCACTTCATTGCATGGTGACAACACCCAGAATTACCGTGGCACTTCAAATTCATTTAAAACTTCAACTTCATGCTAGTGCAACCAAATGGGTACTCACAGCTGTTCCCTAAACCTTCTTAGTTTTAGTCCAACCCACTCTTACTACCCCCCTCTATCACTATAAAGCACAACTTTATTCAATACATCAATTTAATAAATACAGCAGCTATAAAAACATAAAAAAACATCACTTAACTCGCCCACAGCGACGTGCTGCCCCTCCCAATGACGGGGGTGGGGGGGTGGGGGGGGGTCACCTCAACACTCACGTTGACCTCGAGGAGTCATTCATAAACGGAGAAATAGGCCTATGAACAGTAGCGCTGCGGTGTATCTTCACGTCAGCACTCACGTTGACATCGGGGAGTCATTCAAAAATGGGAAAGTATGAGCAGTATCACCGCGGTGTTTCGTCACGTCAGCACCCACGTCGACATCGGGGAGTCGTTCATAAATGGGGAAACCCCACCGTAGGTCCGTTTTAAAAGGGCGAAGTCCAGCCGGGCTCGTGTGATTCAATTGTATCAGCATTCAGGATCAGCACAGTAGCGACGACGGCACTCCTAACCTCCCATCTATATAATCTTTCCCCGCACCCGCTCTCTGTCTATCTTCATCGCCGGCGGCCCTATCCGACCGCGAACGACACCCCCCTCCCAAACAAAAGGTGAGTACCGCCGTCCTGTTGTACACCGTGTTGGAAACCGAGCCGCCTGCACTATCTTTTTCGCTCCATATAAACCTTCTTCCACTCCCAGTCTCCCAATACACAGCTCCCGCCCCGGTGTTTCTCATTTCTCAATCAGTCTCATTAATCAGTTACCAAGACAACATCCCCAAAATGCGAAACACATTACAATATTAAAAAAAAAAACGGTAAGCACACACTGCTTTGTTTACAGTTTGTGTAACTTATCTGCAGCCGGCAGCGTCGGTTTCTCTTTTTGAATGATGAATATGAATATATCTGCAGAAATATATCATTGTCTCATTTACACGCGGCCAATATTTTTTTTAGCCAGTAGATGGCGGGCTAGCCACACTATGGATACAAATTAAATACTCTTATATAGGCCTATAATCGCGGAATATGATGGGTCCGTCACCGTCCGTGTATCATTCGTTCAATCGTTAAAAAATAAAAAGATGAAAAACGACTTGTTTTTCCATTATTTATTTCCTGAACTAAAATAAAAAAACGAATAACGACGGGTTTTTCTGATTTTCTGATTGTGTTTAGATCAAAAATAAAATAAAATAAATTACCGGATTAGACTAATTTAGATTTTTAATTTTATTTTTAATTTAACACTAGGCATATATCAAGGAAATCATTTTAAACAGACCAAGTACTTTTGTGGTAACAGATTACAGCCATTTTAATAAAGTTGTGAATAGCAATCATGCCTCATTCGCTTACAGTCCGGCTTTTGAACTTTATTCCTTTTTTTATTATTATTTATTTGGGACACACACATACACACCTAAGGTTTAAGGAGGTCTGCGCGGGACTGTTTTTTATCCCGTCCCGCTCCCACAAGGTTCTATTCAGCAACCGCTTAAAATACACTCGGGTGTTCACCCGCTTCATTTCCCGACCTGACGGTCCTCAAAATTTAGATCTCGTTTCCATAATCTCACATTCAAATGTCTCTAACGGAAAGAATGAGATTAAGTAGCCTATAATAATTATAAATGCTATACAAAAATTGTGTTCGTGTCAATATAAATATTAGGCTATTTTAACATTACTGTCAGCAGAGAAAAAAAAATGCCACAGAAAAAAATTATGAAATATAAATAACATAAATTAAATAGGACAAAGCCTTAACTCACATTTCTAAGCAACATAAACGAAAATCATATTGCCCTACTGACAAATGAAGTAGGCTATTTTCTGCCCAACTATTTCAAAAATCCTTGCAAAAAAATAATGTTGTTGACTGACAATGGTTTCAGCACCAAAGCTCCTCAGAACTAGGTGTACAGGTGGTCAGAATTAAGTGCGAATACGCTGTCAAAAGATGTCGGGAGTGGGCTATTGTCAGTCAGACCGCCCGCTCCGTCCAAAGTATACCAGAGTTCTGACCGCTACCGTCTTTTGACGCGCGAATAGACACAAAGTGGTCAAGCGCATAACTAGACGCGGCAGGCGCGAATTTGACGCGCTATTAGCGTCCGATGTGAACACACAGTTATACTTTAAAATGTAATCCCGTGCTGCATATTCGCCGCATCGCCGCGCGACTACGGCTTTTCTCAAGTAGTGGAAGACAGGGGCGTAGAATTTAGTAGGGACGCTAGGGACGTGTCCCTACCAATATCCAGTGACACTGATATCCCTAGCAAAAATTTTGATCAAAACTTAAAATATATGTCCCCATCCCCACCAATTTCAAAATCAAACCTATGCCACTGGTGGAAGAATTTGTGCAGCATTTAGGACTTCCAAAATAATCCGGCGGGCCAGAAAATATTACTGGCGGGCCAGTTTTGGCCCGCGGGCCGCCAGTTGTCGTTCCCTGCTGTAGAGGATAAAGTAACGGGACATCCTACTATGTTAAAGTTGTATTGTAAGAGGTTTTGTGGGCGGTTTTTTGAACCGATAAGTATTACCTCTGTCTTGTCTGGATTTAATAAAAGAAAATTGCGCGTCATCCAATCTTTTATATCTTTAACACACTCTGTCAATTTTGATAATTTAGCGTTTTCATCCGGCCGTGATGAAATATATATTTGAGTGTCATCAGCATAACAATGGAAACTAATTCCATGTTTCCTTATAATATTTTTATAAATTATATAATAAATTAAAGTGCTCTATATTTAATTATTTCTGTCTTAAAATGCGTTAAAATAACATTTATTGGGGTTTCTTCAAAGGTAGCGTGTTTTTTTCAGTTACTGGGTGATGACGTCACAAGAGGAACTCGCAACCCATACTCTGCTAGGTTCCTACTGTATTATGGCTATTTGGAGAACGACTGAGGATGTGGGAAACCATCAAATTATTTATGGACCACAGCCCTACAATTTTTAACCTGCGTGAGAGAGGGGAGCCATGGCACTCAAAGAGTTATTAATGCTTGGTGTGAGGAGAATGAGTGGAGGGTTGGCCAGGTGTCCTGGGGCCTCATGTATAAAACTTTGCGTAGATTTCATCCTTAAAGTGTGCGTACGCACATAAGGCAGAATTTGCGTACGCACAAAAGTTTTCAGATTTATAAAACCGTACATACGCCAGAACCTGCGCAACGTTCACTTTATAAATCACAATTATCTGAATATTGTGCGCAGGTGCACGTGCTTATAGCTTACCCCAATCTCCTCCCGAAATAACCATATTTGGAGGTTAAGACCGCCTATTTTGAATATGTATGATCTCCCTGCATATTAATACGACCAATAATTGTCATTGATCTGTTTGGCTAAAAATGGAAGAACAGAAACGAAAAGCAAAAAAAAGAAACTTCACCGACTGCGAGATGGAGGTACTGCTGTCTGAGGTGGAGGGCTGAAAAAAAGTTTTATTTGGTGGGCTCTCTGTGGGCATTTCAAATAAAAGAAAGATATTAGAATGGGAGCAAGTAACAGAAGCAGTCAATGCTGTTACCTCGGTGCCTCGCACAGTCCAAGAGACAAAAAAAAAATGGTCTGACTTAAAAGTAGTCGTAAAAAAAAGAATATGTGCACACAGGCGCAGTGTCGTAACAACTGGTGGTGGTCAAGGAATCACTGACCTCTCAGCCTTTGATGCAAGGGTGGGTGCGATTATAGGGGAAACAGGATTAAGTGGAGTTCTTCCAGAATTCCAAGGTGATACGGATGTGATTTGCGGTGACGATGGTAAGTAATTGATTTATCTACGCATTAAGTTGTCTGTTTAAAATTCTGCTTTTTTATTGTGGATAATTTAAATCAACCCATTCAAATTCCGTGGAAGTGGAAAGTCCTAAAATATCCAAGTGACAAATCTAGCAATAGATGCAGCTGCCCTTAAGATATAGGCTATGTTTACTAAAATAGTCGATTTTCCTATTTATTCATGTGCTAAAAAATTGTAACTTAAAAAGACAAAAGCAAGTCATCAAGTGCACATTTTATTTCACACATTTACAGATATGCATTACAACCTTTATTTAATTAAACGTTTTAAAACAGTTAATCCTGGAATGCCTTCAAGCCCGGTGAGTGGTCCAAGTGGGGTAGACAAGGTTAGATCCTACGTGCCACCGCCGCCGCCATCCTGTGTGCCTCCACCGGCATCTTGTGTGCCTCCACCACCATCCTGTGTGCCTCCACCGGCATCTTGTGTGCCTCCACCACCATCCTGTGTGCCTCCACCACCATCCTGTGTGCCTCCACCGGCATCTTGTGTGCCTCCACCACCATCCTGTGTGCCACCACCGGCATCTTGTGTGCCTCCACCAACGTCCAGTGTGCCGCTATCAAATGCCCAAGCAACCCCATCCTGTGCGCAATCCAGTGCATCATCATCATCATCCTTTGTCCCACCACCGAGCGCTGGTAACTCAAGGCGTGTACTGACGGAAGAAGTCATGCAGACCCAACGTCACATGGTTCATGCTGTTAATGCGGTGTGTTCCGAACTGAAAGAAATAAAACAATTTTGTCAGAAATAAGTGGTTCACTTAAACAACTTGTGAAAAAATAAAAAAAGTTTAAATTCACTTGCCTTTTTACATTCCATTTATTACATTTATACGCCGCTGTATTGCCATAGCATTATGCACTGCATTAGGAGGGCCAGGGTCAGGTTCATTATCTTCAGTATGGGCGTTCGATGGAACAGGTATACCATTCTTTTGAGCAATGTTGTGCAACACTGCGCAAGCCACCACAATGCGGCAAACCTTTGTAGGGCTGTACAATACTGTGCCACCAGACCTATCCAAGCACCTCCAGCGTCCTTTTAGCAGACCAATAGTGCGTTCGACCACTGAACGCGTCCGGCAATGCTTCTCGTTATAACGCCGTTCTTGTTCGGTTTGGGGTCTAGTTAGTGGAGTTAGCAGCCACGTTCTAAGGGGATATCCACTGTCTCCTGAGAGGTAAAACATTTACAATTTTTTTTAAAGAAAATTTAACAAAACAATTAATGTAAATACAATGGGATAATTAATATACCATTTCAAGTGCTAGGCAGAGGTAACAATTATAAACAATATTATAAGAATACTTTAAAGAAAGTACATGCTTGTAAAATAGCCTACAGATAGCTTTTTTTTTTTTTTTCCAGGGCAATATTGATTCAATATAACATTTCACTTAATTTTTAAATGCTTTAAAACATGTTTTGTTTCCTGAACATTTGCATTGATTAATGTGAAATTTAGCTTTTAAAAAATGTTAAAATAAGTTTGGGTTTGTTTATCATTGGATATTATAATTATACCTTAAAGAAAAAAACATTTTAAAATGTATGCTTTAAACAGATTTGCATCATTACTCAATTACAATTACATCACATGCGCATTCCTGCCGACTTACCAAGAAGCCATCCATCACGCACAGCTCCTGTTTGCAGTCTGTTCCCTACACTGCTGTTGGACAAAATGTGGGAATCATGAGTTGACCCAGGCCATCTCGCAACTACATTTGTCAGGGACATATGCGCATCACATATGATCTGCACGTTCAAAGAATGAAAATGTTTTCAGTTAACAAAAGCAAATTCATTCTCAGATGGTGCCTTTATTGCAACATGAGTGCAGTCAATAGCACCGATTACATTGGGAAAACCGGCAATTGCTGCAAATTGCATTTTGATGTTGGCCTGTTCAGCTTGCGTGTAAGGAAAACGGATGTATCGGGGTGCCATCCCCACTATGGCATCCCATACATATGGCATGAGACGGCTCAGGGATGACTGCGACATACTCGATCGGTCTGCCAACTCTCGCTGGAAAGTACCAGTGGCCAAGTGGCCTAATGCGGTCAATACTTGTACAGGAACACACAGCGCGTGGTTTCTACGCGAGGGTCTTTCCAATACTGGCCATAATTCAGAACACAATTCCAAGAGGATGGCTCTTGGGAATCGAAATCGGCTCATGAGCCAATCATCATCATGAGCAAGGAAATCTTCACGGTCTCTGAAAACACGCTCCCTCCGTAGAGCGTCATGAGCAAGGTCTTCTAACAGCGCTAGAGCATCCATTATGATGATATGTTATATACGCACATACCTTTTTATAGCCCATTCATTAAAAAAAAAAAGTAAATTCAAAGTATTTGCACCTGGTTAAGAATGCTGATAATGATAATTCAGGTTGATGAAATTTGATTTATTGGGTGATGTAATAGGATAATTTAGAAGTTTTTCATTTTAAATAATGAAAAATTGGGCCAGTTGGTGTCACCAAAACACATACTCTTCTAAAAGAGTGCGTACGCACGGTCAAGAGCATCCTTACGGTGCGCACTTACTTACACCAAGTTTATTTTTTATAAATCCCGATATGTGCGAGGAAAAATGCGTACGCATATTTCTATGCCCATTTTGTGCGTACGCAACGTTTATACATCAGGCCCCTGGTGAGTAACGTTAGCTACGTTAGAGCTAGTCAAGCCTGGTGCAAACTTAACCCGGAAAATATAAGGGAACAAGCAAGTCTTTTCAAAATATTGCCGTCATGTAGAATAGCAAGGAGGGACAACGACTGAAGACATTATTTACTTACAGTAAGTCAGTCCAAATCAGAGCTTTAGAGATGCACACACTGCACAAGGCATCAATCGCTAGTCTCATCGACGCCTCAAACGTCATGTAATACCCTTCCTCAATCCACGCGTTATCAATTTCTCAAAATTTAATTAGCGATGTTTATTGTCAGAAAAGAAAAAGAGAGATCGATGTCCCCATCACTGTGTGTGTGTGGGCTATCAGCAGTGGAGAGTGTGTGCTGCCGTGAGGTGAACGCGTTTTGGAGTTTATGGAACAGCTCGACCCGCGACCGGCTGATCTGACGTGCCTGAACCCGTTTGTTTTGCGAATAGCTTATTCTCATTTCAGGCAAGATCACGGTCCCCTTGAAGTCAGCACACACGAGTATGTTTACAATGGAGTTATTTTATCCATAATTTTTTTTATCAAATAAAACATACAACCAACTTTTCTGTAGTTATGTAAGTCATCTATAGCTGCTAGCGTACGGTCACTCTACTAGTGAGTTCCTCTTGTGACGTCACGCCCCATCTAGTGGAAGGGAGCGGGAGCAGTTAAAACCACTGTTAAAAGTGCCAACTTTTCATATTATATCAGCATTTTGGTATAAAAAAACAATGGTGGGCGGTTCTTATCTTTATGTTTAATAAACACATTGCATTATCTTCGTGAAAAATTTAACCTGCAACTTACACTTTAAGGCACTAATGAATGGAGCATGGGCAGGACCTTGTACTGATATGCTCGACCCTCGAACGCAAAGTGCAAAGCGAGACATGAAAGTACGCGTCCTTCAGGTCGATCGCTGCAAACCAATCTCTGGGACGGACGCATTCGAAAACGCGTCTCTGCGTGAGCATTTTAAACGGTACACTGTAAAAAATTCTGCTGTGATTTTACAGTAAATTACTGGCTACTAATTGCATTACTTTCACAGTAATTTACAGTAAGAAATTTAATGTAAATTATAGTAAAATTACACTTGTGTACAGTGATTTCACAGTTAATTATATCACATTATTACTGTAATTTCACAGTGATTTATTGTGTTTCGGCTGTAAAAGTAATGCAATTAGTAGCCAGTAATTAACTGTAAAGTTACAATTAAATACAGCAATGCAATGTGATCAAAGAAAAGTAGTAATAAAAAAAACAAGATTAAACAATGCTTTCCTCAATTGTTTTATTTTTTACAATTGATACAATAATATCACAACAAACATGTTGCATTAAGGTGTTAGGACTACATCCCAAACTCTAACTTGACTGACACTATTCTCAGAACACAGATTCTAATTCTAATTCTTCCAAATGCAATGACACAAGAACTGGTAAAGGTGAATGTGTATGTATGCTGAATGCATGTTGGCTTGTGAATGTGTGTTTTACCTTATGAATGTGCACAGGTCAGGTAATGGGTAAGGACCCAAAAAACAAAACTGTTATTCATTTATACTGGCAGCGACCCCAGAAGGATGAGGCAGATTAAGTGTGAGAGCAGGCAGGAGTAGGCAACGAGATTATCAGTCCAATAAACACAGGGAAAATCCAAAACAATAGCCAGGTAGAAGGTCTCAACCATAAGGGCAGTCCAAAATATCCATTGGCCATATGGCAGGTGGAAATGAAGAGAGGCAACAATGAGAACAAAGAGAGGGAGCAAATGGAAAAAAAGCACAAAATCTGCTTTGCCATCAATTCAAAATCCACAAGTTTTCGCAATAGAGAACAAACTTGCTGATCGATGCCACCCTGCTTCTTTTTGGATTTAGATCCTGTAAGGTTGATGCCCAGGAAGCACCTAAGACGACAAGTAAAAAAGTTACATTTCAGAGTCTGATAGATTCCCTATTTATTTTTATAAATTTGAAAAAGCAGTCTAACTTCACAATATATTTTACAGTGATTATTTTTCAATAATCCATTAAGTTTTTCCACATTTGCTGATCACAACAGCACATGCAAAATACCTTAGGTAAGAGGTGCTGGTCCTGTTGCTGGGACAGATATCCAGAAACAGGAATGAGCACCCTTTAACATAAGGCGTTTTAAAAATAGTCTTAATGTTATGGACAGAAAAACAAGAGTCATGATATAGAGTGAAATAGGATTATTAAACTTCAAAAAGTGATAGTTTAATTAAAGAAATGCAATGCACGCTTGCAAAAGCGTAACGTAATGCGATTACAAGACACGTGACCAAGTGCACATCACAGAGTGATGGAAAAGGTGAGCGTTTGCAGTTAAAAACTACATAATTATCGTTTTGTTTATAAAAATGATCAATCGTTTCAGATCAGAAGACTTTTATTTGTCGACTGGAATCGTGTGGATTATTTTGATGCAGCCTAAATATGCATTTTGGACCAGCTGAATTTTAAGCTGCAGATAAATAGTCACAAATGTTAAAATGTCATTCACAGAAATAAAATGACAGACACAAACTTGTACTCTTTCATTCACATTCCCAGTATACACTCAATTAGGCACTTCCAGCTTCTCAAATCTGCCATTTCAAATTGCCGCGCCTATCTCTCTTACTGCCACTGAGTTTGAAAATGCAAAAGTTAGTTACGCATCTAATATATCGCAAAAAAAGTTGCGAAAGTCAATGTGTGAAGATTTGATATTGCAATGGCAGATTTGAGAAGTGCTTAATTGAGGTTGTGCTGCGAATGTGAATGAAAGAATACAAGTTTGTGTCTGTCATTGTATTTCTGTGAATGACTTTTACATTTGTAACTATCTGCAGCTTAAAATTCAGAATGCATGTTTGTGACTATTTTCTGCAAGTGCTGATCTCAACATTCAACAAGTTTTCACATTGGAGATGTGAGTGTAAATTTTAGTGTACAAGTACAAATATTAATTGTACAAGTTCTCAAATTCACATCTAATCTCGAGTTTTGCTACTCTTTTACCTTCATAAGATCACGCTGGCAATTGGTGGGAGAGGAGTTGAAGCTGGCCGTTGGGTCTGTGTGGAGGACTGGTCTGGTTCTCGTGGATCTGATCCGATGACTGTGCCGATGACTGTTGTGTCAACAAGGTCTTGACAGGCGTTTGTTTCTAGGTCTCGTCTAGTTGTCATGGTCTCTTCTGACATTCAGGGCTCACTGTGTTCATCTTAGGGTGCAGGTCCAGCATCTGATCTGGATACGGACTAGATCCGGCTGACAACAGTAACCTCGGGATAAGAATGAGACAGAGAGACTAACATTAGCAAAAATGCCATTGTTCATTGTTATGAGAAGTGTTTCCGGTTCTGGTTGAGCTAATTTATGCGGCCTAACAATCCTTTTTGAATTATATAGGATTATAGGGATTTTAATGATATAAATGTATTATGTTTATGCTAGGTTAGAGAGGTGTGTTTTTAATATAGATTTAAACTGCCAGAGTGCGTCTGCCTCCTGATCAACACTAGGAAGACTTACCTTGTGTCTGCTCCTCGATCTACTGCCAGTTAGACGGCTGGATCCACCAGTCCATGATCCCTCGACCTCCATTTCAGCAGCATTAGCTGTCAGGGTTTCTCTGAACTGCATCTTTTAAATAAAGGAATACATATTGTGAAGTCATTATTAAATCTTAAGTATTCGTTTTTTATGTGCATAGGTTTGATAAATGTTGTTGTCAGAGTTCACGCAGCAGTATATGCAAAATATCGGTATCAGTTTACAATAAGGTCTCATTTGTTAACATTAATGTGTTAACTAATATAACCAATACATTTGTTACAGTATTTGTTAACATTAGTTAATACAAATACAACTGTTCAATGTTTGTTCTTGTAGTTCACAGTGCTAATGTTAACAAATACTGTTTTATTTTAAATGTCAAAATGAAAATGAACCAAGATTAATACATTTTGAAGTATTACGCATGGTTACTCTGTTAACTAATGTTGAAAACTAATATTAACAAAATAAAACCTTATTATAAAGTGTAACCAAGACTGCAAAAACTGTTGGTGTCAGATTCCAAACAGTGCGATCAGATAAACATCAATTAAGTTAGTATGTTCGCTCATAATCATCATATATCCCCACTGCAGTAAAATGTTAAACCATTTTAATCGCATTATACAGTGATATATACTCTTTCATTTTTTCTTTCACTCTAAAGTGCACCTGCTCTAAAGCAAATTACGTTGATGTTAACGTAACATTCAATAACAAAAGTCGAGCAAAAGACAAAGAATTAATAAGCTGCACTTATCTATAACGCTTTCCCGTTTCGGAGCTCCCCACAGAAGTGTTAGCTACAACAAAATAAGTCTTTTTTAATTTCAGATTGTACATATAATGAGTTGTCTCCGCGGGTGTTATGCAGCAGCGTGGTGGTCAGTGTAGTAGTTCGATTCACAAGTAAATTACTCTTTTGAAATGTTAGTGAATCAAATCTATGCACCGAAAGCATAGTCCGACTCCTATGATTTGATAATCACTCGTTGAAAAAGACGAAATAACTGACTAAATTTTAGCAAACAAAATGGAATATAACTACTAAATATAATTTCATTAGCCAACATTGCAGTGCACTGGATCCAGCTCAGCAGTGTTTCTAATAAAACAAATACACAATCATCCTAAAATGAAACCGTAACGTTAGGCCTTTTCATCAACACTCCGTATCTCCGCGATCGAATGGGTATTCTGATGTTACGAAGGCCTAATTACCATCGCAAACCATCTCAATTAAAACATCAAACAACAGAACAATAAATGAATTAAATTACTTACCCGTTTTTATCAGCTGAATGATTCCTCTCGGAAACGAAATGGTCTGCGACGCGTCTGTTGGATCATCCTCAGGATTTAACCGCCAAAATCTTTTTTTTTTCAGTTTTTTCGTGGCCCGCTTGTGACAAAACGAACTCGGGTCGAAGTTACACCGAGTCTCGGGTCACAGCTACACCGAGTGTGGACCTGACACCATTACAACTGATTTCAGCCGAGGCTCAGGCTGGCCCATACAGAAAAAGCCGTTGGCCCAACTGTGCTTGCTATCTGGGTGGGGTCTTCGTTCTCAGCTGAACAGCCTATTTTTTTTACAGTAATTTGCTGTCATATCACAGCAGATAGTAAAATGTCAGTGAGCGAATCCACATTACTGTGAAATTACAATTGTTTACAGTAAATCAATTAAAACAGTATTTTACTGTAAAATAACACAGTTAAATATTGTGAAAGTCTGGAAATATTTTACAGTGTAGCTTGTGAAGGCTCCGAATCAAAACTTGCAGATCCAAGATCGGTCGTGACCCACCAGCTTTCTTGGGTACAATGAAGTAGGGACTGTAGTGTCCTGACCTCATTTCGGCTGGAGGGACTAATGTGCATGCGCACTTCCTCAGGTAAGGGTGTCTTGTAGGGTCCATACAGTACGCAAACACGATCATTCACCAGAATGATCTACAAATAGCATTTGAAGAGAATGACTTACAGTCATAAAACCAACTGTAAAGTGTTCATGTAGGTGCCAGACATGATGCACACTTTTAGATTTTTGATATTTAACAAAATAAATGTGTAGGCCTACATATTGCTATTTTTTTCAGTACCACACACTTCAAAAAGTTTGCATCATGACACCTACATGAACACTAGTTGTATGACTGTAAGTCATTCTCTTCAAATGCTATTGAAGTTAGAAACGTGTGTACCAATGTCTTATGTAACTTTAGAGATGGTCCCTAAATGTGTGAATATCCAGTGTCAGGCGAACTTATGCCAGTACTCCACTGGGAATCGCTTAGCGTGAAACTTTGCACGTTACATTCATATGCTGATGACCATCTGCTTGCCTGTAGCCTATTAATATAGCATACATCCCCAATGTAGTGCAGCACAGCGCCGCAAAATACAGTTAAGAAAACTAAACAGCCGAAAGAGATATATGTCCACTACCGCAGATTCAGTGGCGCAGATAGGATTTTTTAACTGGGGGGGACCAAGCTGTCAGCAAATTAATTAAACTCAATTCGTTATTTTGCATAATTTGGGCACTTTAACTAGTGCTCAAGTAGTTACTTTGTGTAATTTGAGTTATTGATTTCCACTAAAAAGCCATTGGGGGATTCTTATTTGAAATCATGGATAAACCACAATGAACAAAGTTAAACAAAGGCCTACCTGATCACCCATGGCAATACATGATCAGACTGTTATTTGACTAGTATGCCAGTCACCCACCAAAACTTCACATCTTCAGCAAAGTATGTTTTATTTAAACATTTGCTTATCTCAGCATACAAAGTCTATCATTATGAGTTCTATACTGTCTCTCCTTCCTCATGCTGTCTTTTTCTACTGTGGCTGCCCTCCTGCAGATCCTCACTTGACTGACTAGGGCCTGCATTATTGTCATCAGAAATTGCCTGTACAGGGCAGGAGGACAACATTTTAAATCTTATAATTTCAGTTAATCTCTATACCTCGATAGAATTTCACAACAATGTGAAATACAACATATTCCTGAGAATTAATGGCTAAAACTACTATTTCAAATATCCAAGAATAACTCAATTTCAAATGTAAGTGTTAATTACAAGCTTGTTGCAATTTATAGATTAGAAATATCTTTCAAATGATGTATGACATTTTAAGAAATGTCTTTCAGCCCATAATTTAAGAATATCCTCTGTTGCTCCATGCAATAAAAAAAAAAAAAAAAAAAAAAAAAAACATGATTTCCTGCTATAAGAGGATGTCAAAAGTCTATGTAGGCCTTTATTTGTGGTTTGCATAAACCTTGCACCACACAAATTTACTTATTATAATTATTTTTGTGGCTTGCATGAGGGTGAACGTACCTGCAGTCAACTTATTCAGTACAATGGGTTAAATGATAATATAAAACATTGTTTCCTGACGACGATAAATTGTTTGATTTAGTTTAGTTTTAGTTTTGCTGTGTTTGCTAAGTGCAAATGCCTTCTTGCCATTATTGTCAGACTAGCTATTCCCCTTAACAAATCTAATCTGCCACATGGAAAGTCAACTGGCATAGGATACTTACATTGTTTGGTTTTTGAAGTGATTGTTTTTTGTCTCTTCATTGCCCTTATGTGGCATTTATACAGTCGAATTTTTTCAGTTCAGAAAATCACTGTATGATCACTATGGTTACCGCTCCTACAGGCACGATTGAGGCAGCTACCAGCTCCTCATAGGACCCCGGTGTCAGGAGTCGTAGCACACACACATAGAGAAAGAGTGTAAACGTCAGTGGCATCGTGTGTTTATTGACAAAAGAACGGCGTGTAGTGAGAACGTGGGTACAAAGTAATGCTGACCAGTGTAGATTATTATTGTGTCAGCCTGCGTCTGCCCCGACCCGATTCTGAAGCAGCGGCGGGCCGGGACACTACTTTGGCTAATGTAACTTAACTTGCATAGCGAAAAAACTGGTTAATCCTCTGTTTTACCGTTTTTTTTCGCCTTTCGTAGTGATAGTGAGGGCGGGGGACGGATCGGGTCACTATAAATCTGGGGGGGTCATGTCCCCCCCGTCCACAGTGCCATCTGCGCCCCTGCTCAGATTTAACGTTTGGTCTGTACATCAGCATCGGGGAACAACATAATCTCAGTCACGACAGAGAAAGCTGTGCAAAACTTACATGTACAAAAGTAACAGTCAAGACTTCAATGTAAACACAGCATTTGTGTCTTTATCAGTTTTTCCATATGATAATCATCACAATTAATCACCCTGATAATAATCACAAATAGCCTAGGCCCACTGCTTGCTCCATTTCTGTACATCAACGAATGAATGAGTCTCTCACCCTTTGCTCTATAGTTTTCTTCGTCAACAGCCGCTTGCTCCCCCTGCTGGTGAGGACGACTAACAGCTATGGAGATCATCAATCGGCAATCTACTGATATTCCTGCTGTTCCCGGATGTCAAATGTTGAATTTTCTGTCGAATTTGAACCACTGAATTTGTAAAGCGAAATAAAATGGACCGAAAATTGCCGGTCGAATATTATAGGTTGTATTTTTAAACAGATCGAACATTTTGGAAGTGAAATCTGAAAGGTGAATATGGATTATTGAATTTTTAATAATGAAAACACGTGTGAAATGTTTTGAATTGAAATTCACAGCTTAAATATACAACCATGTTGAATTTCAGCCTATAAAAATGCAAGCCCTGAAAATACAATGCATTAAAATGCAAGCATGGTTAATGCAATGCATATTTTTTCAAGTAGTGCAATTCAACAAGCTTTTTTGTTTCAAAATCATTTGTCATTATTTTACTTCCACAAAAGATCCCTACAACGCTGCTTCAGCTTAACTACACAGAGTTACGTCATCGTCTATAATTCGGTCAAATATTTTAAAAACCGAAGCAGAAAAAACGAAAATGTTACCGGCATAAATGAAGCACAAACAAACAAGATGGCTGGTGACGCCATCACCTGTAATCAAAATACAATTTTGCTACATTCAATCGAAAATGCAATCGCAAGTGTCTTAACTGAGTGTAAATGCAATTAAGAAAAATAACATTTAATTGATCATTTTGCTACAGTTTTTGCTTGTACATGTTAAATATATCTAATCATTTCTTTAATACTTTTTAATTTTAATTTTGCAACTTATAAAGCGTTGAAATATGTATTCAATGTACATATTAAAACTACTGTATGAAATGGAAAATGTAAATTGTATAATTGAATTATCATTTCCATTTTGCACCAAACGTTGCACAAATGTAATGGAAAATGTACATTTAAATACAGAATTGCATTGTCATTTTGCATATTACATTTCAAATTGAATATTGATACCCATATGCTTCCATATTGTCTTGATGAACAAGCATACAGGAAATATTTCTTAAGTGACACTTCTCTCCAAACAGCTTGTGCTGCAAATCTTCTCCAAACCTGTGATCAATCCTATTAATAAATTCATTACAATTCAGAGTACATGATTGTTTCAGGCTTTAAGTTTCTCGGTTCTGATGTTGTGTGTTGAGTGTCCAGCAGATGGCGCCAAATCTCCATTCAAACTGATGACGTTTGATGTTTAGGGATCACGGGGTAGAGATGGGTAGGTTTAGGGGTGGGTTTAGGGATCAGGGGGTGGAGATGGGTAGGTTTAGGGGTGGGTTTAGGGATCAGGGGGTGGAGATGGGTAGGTTTAGGTATATGTAAGGTGGGAGAAGTTGGATCTGGATCCAACTCCTCCCCTTGGATTTCTTGTTCTGCAGTGAGGACCATCTCGGAATATGAGGTGTCTCCTCTGCAGGATCACGGCTACAGATCAGGATCTCCAGCTACAGGATCAGTAGCTGTGGTGATAAACTCAAACACAGGATGAGGAGACACAATCCATGGAACACAAATAATAGCAAAATAAGAGTCTCTAGAGTGAAAAACAAACATATCATGTAAATTATATCTTGAAAGCTGTATGTATGCTAAACGTTTTTTCCTATTTGTGATGTGACAGTTATGAAGGTGATATTTTTCTTTTAATATCTCATGTACAGATGGTGTTGGTTGGGCCTGTGTGATTGGGTTTCTTCGGTTACTCTGGACAGTGTGGATCTTTCACCGGTCATTTGATGATACGGGTACCATACTGATCATCTTCTTGATGTTGTTCTATCAGCTCCAGTTTATTGTCTAAAGTTTAAGCGTCTGGTTCATTCATAATGTTAGTTATAAACTATTTTGAAAAACATGTTATAGGATGTGCATGGAAAGTATTCGCCCCCTCATATTGGGCAAATAACCTTGTGATTTGATGCAAACTCACTTTTTCCTCAAGATGGTCATTTTTGTTTAAATTGACAATTTCTGAGCTTCATGAAGCAGTTGTATCTTACTCCTATCTAGATAAATGATAATTAGTCTAGTTATTAACAGTTAAGTAAATTCTGCCACACTATAAAGCAATAAAAGAAAATACATCTTGTAAGAAAAAGAAAAGAAAATATAAATTCTATCAAAAGACAGTGTATTTTCAGTCAGTCAGTCTCAGAAGAGCAGAAGAGAGAAGGCCTCAAGTCTATCAGTCTCTGAACAGATTTAAGAAACACATCAGAAAGATATTACATTTACCGTGGAGTTTACTTCTGTGTATTTGTGAAGTGTGTAGTGTTTTCTTAATTTGATGATAATTTAATTTGATTGAATTGTATTAATCAAACCTACAGATTTTCCTACTTTTGTTCCTGTTGGGATCAGTTGTTCTCGTGTTTCTGAACTCTGCCGCGCTGATGACAGAACTCATACTGAAAACAGGCGAGTCAAACAATACTGTATTATATCTCATTTATCTTCAGTTAAAATTCTTCCATAATCCATAATCCAATATAGTTCACCTCAAGGAAGAAATATTTATAATTAATATTTACATGTTTTCATTTAGCATTATAAAGAGGCAAATAAACAAATGCAGTGCTCGTAGTTTCAGAGAATAATACACCTGCATTATATTAATGTGGAGGAATTACACCACACTAATAACTGATAGTTTGTATTGTTTCACTGTTGTTTAAATGTTGAAATATGAATGTTTCCTCTGTTCTGTCTCAGTTAATGGTAAAGGTGTAATAGGAGATCTAAGGATCGTCATGTTTCCCTCTGAATGTCTCTGTCTCTTACTCTGCTGATTTTAGTAGTATCTGCACCCTGTAAGTATAAATGTCAAGAACAATCATTTCAGACAATCAGTTAAACATAGAGTTAAAATAAAAGACTGTCATCAAATGCTCACTCTCATCTCACTCCTAAGCAATAGTGTGTGTTTGCATTCAAGTGTTAAAGAGCACGAAGCCCCCAAACGTACAGGTTGAGTTAAAGGACCAGAGACGGCATGGAAAATAAACATTAAATGTCAATGTATCATAAAATGTTTGCTTGTGTGTATTCTGTAGGGCGAAAACAATTTCTGCACTGCTTAAAGTGTCAGTTTTGTTTTAAAATACATATTTAATTGAATAAAATCTGCATGTTCCCTCCATACATCAAAGAGGTATCCTGGGATGTAATGGGAACAACATAACATTATTTAACACAGATAAAAGTGGTTATATTGTGAATATACATTTTATTTAACATGTGAAATTTAATCAAATTGTTTAAAATTATACATCTTTTATAAAAAAAAATGTTTTTTTTTATTCGTCTGTTACTCCAGTGTCCAAAAGCATACTAATACAGCCTCAAACACACAATGAGGGGGGAAAAGGGAGAAAAAGAAATATATAAAAACTAGTATCATGTCAGGCAGAAGAGTAGATATACACAGTAGAGTATCGACAGTCAGGAGAGGTTACCGACACAGTGAGGTGTCCATATGTGCCAGAAGTCTTTACACTATTGACGTGTGTCATGCGTGAGCTTCTCGAGTGGTAGTAATGCAGACACATTTGAAAGAAGGCACCTGAGGGGATGATGACCACAACAGCAATATACATTTCTTTGTCAGATAAATGTGTTTAGCATGAGAGTCTAACATTGTCTCCACTCCGACAGATAACAGATACAATTCCTAAGAGAAACTAAACTGCAACTTAAGGAGCTCTTGTAGGACGTTATGTATTTTGGTCCAGAAAGGGATGATTTTATAATATTTTAAGACAGAACTGTGTCCCCCAACTTTAAGAAAAGGGAGAAATAAGCTTCCACATCATGTGTGCTTGAACACTTTCTAAACGATCCACTGACTGTCTTTACTGGCTTTGCTCTGAACACACAGGGATTCAGACTCCAGACGCCGGATCAGAGCAGAATCAGAGTCCTCAGGTGAGCGTCCTTCTCAAGCCTTATCTAGTTTACTTCATGTTAAACTGATGTGTCATTGTTTAAAGTACATGTCCTGTCCTGAACACAGACTGAAGCTGGATGTGGTGAACCTCCAGCCACTGGATCAGACCACAACTCAGAATCACATGAAATGAAAGCTCTCATGAAGAATGAAGATCAGGAGACTGGAGCCAGTGGAGAAACTCAGCCGGATTCAGTGGTCACACACACATAAGCAGTAATGACAGAAGAAGACTGTTAATCCCACACACATGATGTTTAGTCAAACTCTTATGAGCTCCGACAAGAGTTCAGTGTCATTCGTCACTTCTGATGGAGATTTAATTAATGTTCAAATTAATTAATTGTGTGTTTAATCCACAAACACACACCTGTGACCGCATTACATAAGTGTTACTGCACAACTGTCATTTGTGATGCTTTGTTGCTGTGTGTTGCTTAGCAACCTCTTTGGAACTACATTACTTGGCGGAGGAATAAATGTGTTATAACATTATATTTTTTGTTGTTGGTGTTTATGAATATTTTTATGGAGTAACCGTTTTCTAAAAGCAATAAGGCCCTTGAATCCGTGTTTTACAGTGGATTTAGATCAACTGAGGGGGTTTTACTCTGCGTCGAGCCTACATCCACTGTAAAACACGGATTCAATTATTGCTTTATTTTACTTTAATATAAATATTATTGTTTTGTTTTATTCTTTGTGTTTTCTTGTGTTTGCTGTTGTGTAAATATGTTTAATGAACTGTTTAGTTTGTTGTGTATTTATTTACACTCACTCACACTTGATTACATTTCACATTTATACGTGGAAGCGACAAAGAATTCTGAATTATAAATTTTTAAGGCCAGACAAGTAGTTTGTTGAGATCATTTTGTAAAGAAAGACTACACGCCTGCGCACACATTAAAATGCGCATACCCATAGACTAAAAATGTAATACGCATGTGCACGCCGTCAGTGTTTTCACAGATTCGCGTTTTTGAAGTTTACACGGAGATGATAACGGTTTTCACAAATGTTCACCACTTGTACCCTGAACCTATTTCAAAGTTTGCATTTTCGAGCACTGTTGTTGTTACGAGTTTTCTGTATTAATCATCATTATGTGTTTCCTGAAGCTCAAACAGTAGAGCGTTGACACAATTATTTTAGCAGAAAAATTAATATAAAATAATAATCTGTAATTCACCTAAATGTCATTTTCACGTTCCAAAGGTTGTAGTAAATTCCTAATGGCCCGAGGAGAATATGAGCCCATGTGCGAAAGCTGATGAAGAGGAATTGTGGATTTACTATTAGATATTATATTTTAATCATCTATCGAGTTGTGCTTGTAGTGCGTATGTGAGCTGGATCACATGAGATGATTTTCTCTGATTCGGGTTCACAGCCTCTTGAACTTTATGAAATGCTCATTTTAGTGGTGTTTGGTGCTGAGATTTAATTATTAGGGATGTTTCTATTAGCCCTCGTGTTGGGTCGAGCAAGTGATGGCTTTTGCTCCATCAGAAATATAGAGCCAGAGACACCACTGGTTTGTTTGTACATGTATTCTCCAGCAAAACAAAAATTAAAATAACAAATGAACCTAAAGCGTTTAGCCGAGTTTCACACAGAGTAACACAGTAAAACAGAGATGAGAACATGATTGTAATGGCTTCACTGCAGGGTCCACATCTCCAGACTCGCGCTCTCTAAGAGAGAAACTGCCCTGAACCATCAGGAGGAAAACAGAGACGCTCTGACTTTACAAACCTGCTTCTCACTCCAGATGCAGAAGTGAAACATCATGTGTTAGAAAACTGAAGTGAAAATCACAAACTGTGCATTTATATTTCTGAGCAGCATTTGAGAGTTCTCTGTTTGTTTTACAAGAATTCTCTTCATGCTCTAAACACAGTCCCATAAGGTGAAGTGAAGCCCATCGCATTCCTCATTCCTCATTTGTTCATCTCACTCACACACATAACCACAGGTCACAGCTCCTGAACATCTTCAGCCTGGCAGGAGTTTTCATTTATGGTGACGCCATCACCTGTATTCAAAATACAATTTGGCTACATTCATTGCGGGACATTTAATGCAATGCATTTAGTGTCTTAACTGAGAGCAAATGCAATGAAGAAAAATAACATTTAAATGATCATTTTGCTACAGTTTTTGCTTGAACATGTTAAACATATCTAATCATTTCTGTAATACATTTTCATTTTAATTTTGCAACTTATAAAGCGTTAAAATATGTATTCAATGTATATATTAAAACTAGTGTATGAAATGGAAAATGTAAATTGTATAACTGAATTATCATTTCCATTTTGCACCAAACGTTGCACAAATGTAATGGAAAATGTACATTTAAATACAGAAATGCATTGCCATTTTGCATATTACATTTCAAATTGAATATTGCTGCCCATATGTTTCCATATTGTCTTGATGAACAAGCATACTGGAAATATTTCTGAAGTGACACTTCTCTCCAAACAGCTTGTGCTGCAAATCTCCTCCAAACCTGCGATCAATCCTATTAATAAATTCATTACAGTTCAGAGTACATGATTGTTTCAGGCTTTAAGTTTCTCGGTTCTGATGTTGTGTGTCGAGTGTCCAGCAGATGTTGTGTGTTGAGTGTCCAGCAGATGTTGTGTGTCGAGTGTCCAGCAGATGTTGTGTGTTGAGTGTCCAGCAGATGTTGTGTTGAGTGTCCAGCTGATGTTGTGTGTTGAGTGTCCAGCAGATGTTGTGTTGAGTGTCCAGCTGATGTTGTGTGTTGAGTGTCCAGCAGATGTTGTGTGTTGAGTGTCCAGCAGATGTTGTGTGTTGAGTGTCCAGCAGATGTTGTGTGTCCAGCAGATGTTGTGTGTTGAGTGTCCAGCAGATGTTGTGTGTCGAGTGTCCAGCAGATGTTGTGTCGAGTGTCCAGCAGATGTTGTGTGTTGAGTGTCCAGCAGATGTTGTGTGTTGAGTGTCCAGCTGATGTTGTGTGTTGAGTGTCCAGCAGATATTGTGTGTTGTGTGTCCAGCAGATGTTGTGTGTCGAGTGTCCAGCAGATGTTGTGTGTCGAGTGTCCAGCAGATGTTGTGTGTCGAGTGTCCAGCAGATGTTGTGTGTCGAGTGTCCAGCAGATGTTGTGTGTCGAGTGTCCAGCAGATGTTGTGTTGAGTGTCCAGCAGATGTTGTGTGACGAGTGTCCAGCAGATGTTGTGTGTTGAGTGTCCAGCAGATGTTGTGTGTCGAGTGTCCAGCAGATGTTGTGTGTCGAGTGTCCAGCAGATGTTGTGTGTTGAGTGTCCAGCAGATGTTGTGTCGAGTGTCCAGCAGATGTTGTGTGTTGAGTGTCCAGCAGATGTTGTGTGTTGAGTGTCCAGCAGATGTTGTGTGTCGAGTGTCCAGCAGATGTTGTGTGTTGAGTGTCCAGCAGATGTTGTGTTGAGTGTCCAGCTGATGTTGTGTGTTGAGTGTCCAGCAGATGTTGTGTTGAGTGTCCAGCTGATGTTGTGTGTTGAGTGTCCAGCAGATGTTGTGTCGAGTGTCCAGCAGATGTTGTGTGTTGAGTGTCCAGCAGATGTTGTGTGTCCAGCAGATGTTGTGTGTCGAGTGTCCAGCAGATGTTGTGTGTTGAGTGTCCAGCAGATGTTGTGTGTCGAGTGTCCAGCAGATGTTGTGTGTCGAGTGTCCAGCAGATGTTGTGTGTCGAGTGTCCAGCAGATGTTGTGTGTCGAGTGTCCAGCAGATGTTGTGTGTTGAGTGTCCAGCAGATGTTGTGTGTTGAGTGTCCAGCAGATGTTGTGTTGAGTGTCCAGCTGATGTTGTGTGTTGAGTGTCCAGCAGATGTTGTGTGTTGAGTGTCCAGCAGATGTTGTGTTGAGTGTCCAGCAGATGTTGTGTCGAGTGTCCAGCAGATGTTGTGTGTTGAGTGTCCAGCAGATGTTGTGTGTCCAGCAGATGTTGTGTGTCGAGTGTCCAGCAGATGTTGTGTGTTGAGTGTCCAGCTGATGTTGTGTGTTGAGTGTCCAGCAGATGTTTTGTGTTGAGTGTCCAGCATATGTTGTGTGTTGAGTGTCCAGCAGATGTTGTGTGTTGTGTGTCCAGCAGATGTTGTGTGTCGAGTGTCCAGCAGATGTTGTGTGTCGAGTGTCCAGCAGATGTTGTGTGTCGAGTGTCCAGCAGATGTTGTGTGTTGAGTGTCCAGCAGATGTTGTGTGTTGAGTGTCCAGCAGATGTTGTGTGTTGAGTGTCCAGCAGATGTTGTGTGTCGAGTGTCCAGCAGATGTTGTGTGTCGAGTGTCCAGCAGATGTTGTGTGTTGAGTGTCCAGCAGATGTTGTGTTGAGTGTCCAGCTGATGTTGTGTGTTGAGTGTCCAGCAGATGTTGTGTTGAGTGTCCAGCTGATGTTGTGTGTTGAGTGTCCAGCAGATGTTGTGTCGAGTGTCCAGCAGATGTTGTGTGTTGAGTGTCCAGCAGATGTTGTGTGTCCAGCAGATGTTGTGTGTCGAGTGTCCAGCAGATGTTGTGTGTTGAGTGTCCAGCAGATGTTGTGTGTCGAGTGTCCAGCAGATGTTGTGTGTCGAGTGTCCAGCAGATGTTGTGTGTCGAGTGTCCAGCAGATGTTGTGTGTCGAGTGTCCAGCAGATGTTGTGTGTTGAGTGTCCAGCAGATGTTGTGTGTTGAGTGTCCAGCAGATGTTGTGTTGAGTGTCCAGCTGATGTTGTGTGTTGAGTGTCCAGCAGATGTTGTGTGTTGAGTGTCCAGCAGATGTTGTGTTGAGTGTCCAGCAGATGTTGTGTCGAGTGTCCAGCAGATGTTGTGTGTTGAGTGTCCAGCAGATGTTGTGTGTCCAGCAGATGTTGTGTGTCGAGTGTCCAGCAGATGTTGTGTGTTGAGTGTCCAGCTGATGTTGTGTGTTGAGTGTCCAGCAGATGTTTTGTGTTGAGTGTCCAGCATATGTTGTGTGTTGAGTGTCCAGCAGATGTTGTGTGTTGTGTGTCCAGCAGATGTTGTGTGTCGAGTGTCCAGCAGATGTTGTGTGTCGAGTGTCCAGCAGATGTTGTGTGTCGAGTGTCCAGCAGATGTTGTGTGTTGAGTGTCCAGCAGATGTTGTGTGTTGAGTGTCCAGCAGATGTTGTGTGTTGAGTGTCCAGCAGATGTTGTGTGTCGAGTGTCCAGCAGATGTTGTGTGTCGAGTGTCCAGCAGATGTTGTGTGTCGAGTGTCCAGCAGATGTTGTGTGTCGAGTGTCCAGCAGATGTTGTGTGTTGAGTGTCCAGCAGATGTTGTGTGACGAGTGTCCAGCAGATGTTGTGTGTTGAGTGTCCAGCAGATGTTGTGTGTCGAGTGTCCAGCAGATGTTGTGTGTCGAGTGTCCAGCAGATGTTGTGTGTTGAGTGTCCAGCAGATGTTGTGTCGAGTGTCCAGCAGATGTTGTGTGTTGAGTGTCCAGCAGATGTTGTGTGTTGAGTGTCCAGCAGATGTTGTGTGTCGAGTGTCCAGCAGATGTTGTGTGTCGAGTGTCCAGCAGATGTTGTGTTGAGTGTCCAGCTGATGTTGTGTGTTGAGTGTCCAGCAGATGTTGTGTTGAGTGTCCAGCTGATGTTGTGTGTTGAGTGTCCAGCAGATGTTGTGTCGAGTGTCCAGCAGATGTTGTGTGTTGAGTGTCCAGCAGATGTTGTGTGTCCAGCAGATGTTGTGTGTCGAGTGTCCAGCAGATGTTGTGTGTTGAGTGTCCAGCAGATGTTGTGTGTCGAGTGTCCAGCAGATGTTGTGTGTCGAGTGTCCAGCAGATGTTGTGTGTCGAGTGTCCAGCAGATGTTGTGTGTCGAGTGTCCAGCAGATGTTGTGTATTGAGTGTCCAGCAGATGTTGTGTGTTGAGTGTCCAGCAGATGTTGTGTTGAGTGTCCAGCTGATGTTGTGTGTTGAGTGTCCAGCAGATGTTGTGTGTTGAGTGTCCAGCAGATGTTGTGTTGAGTGTCCAGCAGATGTTGTGTCGAGTGTCCAGCAGATGTTGTGTGTTGAGTGTCCAGCAGATGTTGTGTGTCCAGCAGATGTTGTGTGTCGAGTGTCCAGCAGATGTTGTGTGTTGAGTGTCCAGCTGATGTTGTGTGTTGAGTGTCCAGCAGATGTTTTGTGTTGAGTGTCCAGCATATGTTGTGTGTTGAGTGTCCAGCAGATGTTGTGTGTCAACACACAACACAACATCTGCTGGACACTCAACACACAACATCTGCTGGACACTCAACACACAACATCAGCTGGACACTCAACACAACATCTGCTGGACACACAACACACAACATCAGCTGGACACTCAACACACAACATCTGCTGGACACTCGACAGCAGATGTTGTGTCGAGTGTCCAGCAGATGTTGTGTGTTGAGTGTCCAGCAGATGTTGTGTGTCCAGCAGATGTTGTGTGTCGAGTGTCCAGCAGATGTTGTGTGTTGAGTGTCCAGCAGATGTTGTGTGTCGAGTGTCCAGCAGATGTTGTGTGTCGAGTGTCCAGCAGATGTTGTGTGTCGAGTGTCCAGCAGATGTTGTGTGTCGAGTGTCCAGCAGATGTTGTGTGTTGAGTGTCCAGCAGATGTTGTGTGTCCAGCAGATGTTGTGTTGAGTGTCCAGCTGATGTTGTGTGTTGAGTGTCCAGCAGATGTTGTGTGTTGAGTGTCCAGCAGATGTTGTGTTGAGTGTCCAGCAGATGTTGTGTCGAGTGTCCAGCAGATGTTGTGTGTTGAGTGTCCAGCAGATGTTGTGTGTCCAGCAGATGTTGTGTGTCGAGTGTCCAGCAGATGTTGTGTGTTGAGTGTCCAGCTGATGTTGTGTGTTGAGTGTCCAGCAGATGTTTTGTGTTGAGTGTCCAGCAGATGTTGTGTGTTGAGTGTCCAGCAGATGTTGTGTGTTGTGTGTCCAGCAGATGTTGTGTGTCGAGTGTCCAGCAGATGTTGTGTGTCGAGTGTCCAGCTGATGTTGTGTGTCCAGCTGATGTTGTGTGTCCAGCAGATGTTGTGTGTCGAGTGTCCAGCAGATGTTGTGTGTTGAGTGTCCAGCTGATGTTGTGTGTTGAGTGTCCAGCAGATGTTGTGTGTTGAGTGTCCAGCAGATGTTGTGTGTTGAGTGTCCAGCAGATGTTGTGTGTTGTGTGTCCAGCAGATGTTGTGTGTCGAGTGTCCAGCAGATGTTGTGTGTTGTGTGTCCAGCAGATGTTGTGTGTCGAGTGTCCAGCAGATGTTGTGTGTCGAGTGTCCAGCAGATGTTGTGTGTTGAGTGTCCAGCAGATGTTGTGTGTCGAGTGTCCAGCAGATGTTGTGTGTTGAGTGTCCAGCAGATGTTGTGTTGAGTGTCCAGCTGATGTTGTGTGTTGAGTGTCCAGCAGATGTTGTGTGTTGAGTGTCCAGCAGATGTTGTGTTGAGTGTCCAGCAGATGTTGTGTCGAGTGTCCAGCAGATGTTGTGTGTTGAGTGTCCAGCAGATGTTGTGTGTCCAGCAGATGTTGTGTGTCGAGTGTCCAGCAGATGTTGTGTGTTGAGTGTCCAGCTGATGTTGTGTGTTGAGTGTCCAGCAGATGTTTTGTGTTGAGTGTCCAGCAGATGTTGTGTGTTGAGTGTCCAGCAGATGTTGTGTGTTGTGTGTCCAGCAGATGTTGTGTGTCGAGTGTCCAGCAGATGTTGTGTGTCGAGTGTCCAGCAGATGTTGTGTGTTGAGTGTCCAGCAGATGTTGTGTGTCGAGTGTCCAGCAGATGTTGTGTGTCGAGTGTCCAGCTGATGTTGTGTGTCGAGTGTCCAGCAGATGTTGTGTGTTGAGTGTCCAGCAGATGTTGTGTGTCGAGTGTCCAGCAGATGTTGTGTGTCGAGTGTCCAGCAGATGTTGTGTGTCGAGTGTCCAGCAGATGTTGTGTGTCGAGTGTCCAGCAGATGTTGTGTGTTGAGTGTCCAGCAGATGTTGTGTGTTGAGTGTCCAGCAGATGTTGTGTTGAGTGTCCAGCTGATGTTGTGTGTTGAGTGTCCAGCAGATGTTGTGTGTTGAGTGTCCAGCAGATGTTGTGTTGAGTGTCCAGCAGATGTTGTCGAGTGTCCAGCAGATGTTGTGTGTTGAGTGTCCAGCAGATGTTGTGTGTCCAGCAGATGTTGTGTGTCGAGTGTCCAGCAGATGTTGTGTGTTGAGTGTCCAGCTGATGTTGTGTGTTGAGTGTCCAGCAGATGTTTTGTGTTGAGTGTCCAGCAGATGTTGTGTGTTGAGTGTCCAGCAGATGTTGTGTGTCGTGTGTCCAGCAGATGTTGTGTGTCGAGTGTCCAGCAGATGTTGTGTGTCGAGTGTCCAGCAGATGTTGTGTGTTGAGTGTCCAGCAGATGTTGTGTCGAGTGTCCAGCAGATGTTGTGTGTTGAGTGTCCAGCAGATGTTGTGTGTTGAGTGTCCAGCAGATGTTGTGTGTCGAGTGTCCAGCAGATGTTGTGTGTTGAGTGTCCAGCAGATGTTGTGTTGATTGTCCAGCTGATGTTGTGTGTTGAGTGTCCAGCAGATGTTGTGTTGAGTGTCCAGCTGATGTTGTGTGTTGAGTGTCCAGCAGATGTTGTGTCGAGTGTCCAGCAGATGTTGTGTGTTGAGTGTCCAGCAGATGTTGTGTGTCCAGCAGATGTTGTGTGTCGAGTGTCCAGCAGATGTTGTGTGTTGAGTGTCCAGCAGATGTTGTGTGTCGAGTGTCCAGCAGATGTTGTGTGTCGAGTGTCCAGCAGATGTTGTGTGTCGAGTGTCCAGCAGATGTTGTGTGTCGAGTGTCCAGCAGATGTTGTGTGTTGAGTGTCCAGCAGATGTTGTGTGTTGAGTGTCCAGCAGATGTTGTGTTGAGTGTCCAGCTGATGTTGTGTGTTGAGTGTCCAGCAGATGTTGTGTGTTGAGTGTCCAGCAGATGTTGTGTTGAGTGTCCAGCAGATGTTGTGTCGAGTGTCCAGCAGATGTTGTGTGTTGAGTGTCCAGCAGATGTTGTGTGTCCAGCAGATGTTGTGTGTCGAGTGTCCAGCAGATGTTGTGTGTTGAGTGTCCAGCTGATGTTGTGTGTTGAGTGTCCAGCAGATGTTTTGTGTTGAGTGTCCAGCATATGTTGTGTGTTGAGTGTCCAGCAGATGTTGTGTGTTGTGTGTCCAGCAGATGTTGTGTGTCGAGTGTCCAGCAGATGTTGTGTGTCGAGTGACCAGCAGATGTTGTGTGTTGAGTGTCCAGCAGATGTTGTGTGTCGAGTGTCCAGCAGATGTTGTGTGTCGAGTGTCCAGCTGATGTTGTGTGTCGAGTGTCCAGCAGATGTTGTGTGTTGAGTGTCCAGCAGATGTTGTGTGTCGAGTGTCCAGCAGATGTTGTGTCGAGTGTCCAGCAGATGTTGTGTGTCGAGTGTCCAGCAGATGTTGTGTGTCGAGTGTCCAGCAGATGTTGTGTGTTGAGTGTCCAGCAGATGTTGTGTGTTGAGTGTCCAGCAGATGTTGTGTTGAGTGTCCAGCTGATGTTGTGTGTTGAGTGTCCAGCAGATGTTGTGTGTTGAGTGTCCAGCAGATGTTGTGTTGAGTGTCCAGCAGATGTTGTGTCGAGTGTCCAGCAGATGTTGTGTGTTGAGTGTCCAGCAGATGTTGTGTGTCCAGCAGATGTTGTGTGTCGAGTGTCCAGCAGATGTTGTGTGTTGAGTGTCCAGCTGATGTTGTGTGTTGAGTGTCCAGCAGATGTTTTGTGTTGAGTGTCCAGCAGATGTTGTGTGTTGAGTGTCCAGCAGATGTTGTGTGTCGTGTGTCCAACAGATGTTGTGTGTCGAGTGTCCAGCAGATGTTGTGTGTCGAGTGTCCAGCAGATGTTGTGTGTTGAGTGTCCAGCAGATGTTGTGTGTCGAGTGTCCAGCAGATGTTGTGTGTCGAGTGTCCAGCTGATGTTGTGTGTCGAGTGTCCAGCAGATGTTGTGTGTTGAGTGTCCAGCAGATGTTGTGTGTCGAGTGTCCAGCAGATGTTGTGTGTTGAGTGTCCAGCAGATGTTGTGTCGAGTGTCCAGCAGATGTTGTGTGTTGAGTGTCCAGCAGATGTTGTGTGTCCAGCAGATGTTGTGTGTCGAGTGTCCAGCAGATGTTGTGTGTTGAGTGTCCAGCAGATGTTGTGTGTCGAGTGTCCAGCAGATGTTGTGTGTCGAGTGTCCAGCAGATGTTGTGTGTCGAGTGTCCAGCAGATGTTGTGTGTTGAGTGTCCAGCAGATGTTGTGTGTTGAGTGTCCAGCAGATGTTGTGTTGAGTGTCCAGCTGATGTTGTGTGTTGAGTGTCCAGCAGATGTTGTGTGTTGAGTGTCCAGCAGATGTTGTGTTGAGTGTCCAGCAGATGTTGTGTCGAGTGTCCAGCAGATGTTGTGTGTTGAGTGTCCAGCAGATGTTGTGTGTCCAGCAGATGTTGTGTGTCGAGTGTCCAGCAGATGTTGTGTGTTGAGTGTCCAGCTGATGTTGTGTGTTGAGTGTCCAGCAGATGTTTTGTGTTGAGTGTCCAGCAGATGTTGTGTGTTGAGTGTCCAGCAGATGTTGTGTGTTGTGTGTCCAGCAGATGTTGTGTGTCGAGTGTCCAGCAGATGTTGTGTGTCGAGTGTCCAGCTGATGTTGTGTGTCCAGCTGATGTTGTGTGTCCAGCAGATGTTGTGTGTCGAGTGTCCAGCAGATGTTGTGTGTTGAGTGTCCAGCTGATGTTGTGTGTTGAGTGTCCAGCAGATGTTGTGTGTTGAGTGTCCAGCAGATGTTGTGTGTTGAGTGTCCAGCAGATGTTGTGTGTTGTGTGTCCAGCAGATGTTGTGTGTCGAGTGTCCAGCAGATGTTGTGTGTCCAGCAGATGTTGTGTGTCGAGTGTCCAGCAGATGTTGTGTGTCGAGTGTCCAGCAGATGTTGTGTGTTGAGTGTCCAGCAGATGTTGTGTGTCGAGTGTCCAGCAGATGTTGTGTGTTGAGTGTCCAGCAGATGTTGTGTTGAGTGTCCAGCTGATGTTGTGTGTTGAGTGTCCAGCAGATGTTGTGTGTTGAGTGTCCAGCAGATGTTGTGTTGAGTGTCCAGCAGATGTTGTGTCGAGTGTCCAGCAGATGTTGTGTGTTGAGTGTCCAGCAGATGTTGTGTGTCCAGCAGATGTTGTGTGTCGAGTGTCCAGCAGATGTTGTGTGTTGAGTGTCCAGCTGATGTTGTGTGTTGAGTGTCCAGCAGATGTTTTGTGTTGAGTGTCCAGCAGATGTTGTGTGTTGAGTGTCCAGCAGATGTTGTGTGTTGTGTGTCCAGCAGATGTTGTGTGTCGAGTGTCCAGCAGATGTTGTGTGTCGAGTGTCCAGCAGATGTTGTGTGTTGAGTGTCCAGCAGATGTTGTGTGTCGAGTGTCCAGCAGATGTTGTGTGTCGAGTGTCCAGCTGATGTTGTGTGTCGAGTGTCCAGCAGATGTTGTGTGTTGAGTGTCCAGCAAATGTTGTGTGTCGAGTGTCCAGCAGATGTTGTGTGTCGAGTGTCCAGCAGATGTTGTGTGTCGAGTGTCCAGCAGATGTTGTGTGTCGAGTGTCCAGCAGATGTTGTGTGTTGAGTGTCCAGCAGATGTTGTGTGTTGAGTGTCCAGCAGATGTTGTGTTGAGTGTCCAGCTGATGTTGTGTGTTGAGTGTCCAGCAGATGTTGTGTGTTGAGTGTCCAGCAGATGTTGTGTTGAGTGTCCAGCAGATGTTGTGTCGAGTGTCCAGCAGATGTTGTGTGTTGAGTGTCCAGCAGATGTTGTGTGTCCAGCAGATGTTGTGTGTCGAGTGTCCAGCAGATGTTGTGTGTTGAGTGTCCAGCTGATGTTGTGTGTTGAGTGTCCAGCAGATGTTTTGTGTTGAGTGTCCAGCAGATGTTGTGTGTTGAGTGTCCAGCAGATGTTGTGTGTCGTGTGTCCAGCAGATGTTGTGTGTCGAGTGTCCAGCAGATGTTGTGTGTCGAGTGTCCAGCAGATGTTGTGTGTTGAGTGTCCAGCAGATGTTGTGTGTCGAGTGTCCAGCAGATGTTGTGTGTCGAGTGTCCAGCTGATGTTGTGTGTCGAGTGTCCAGCAGATGTTGTGTGTTGAGTGTCCAGAAGATGTTGTGTGTCGAGTGTCCAGCAGATGTTGTGTGTTGAGTGTCCAGCAGATGTTGTGTCGAGTGTCCAGCAGATGTTGTGTGTTGAGTGTCCAGCAGATGTTGTGTGTCCAGCAGATGTTGTGTGTCGAGTGTCCAGCAGATGTTGTGTGTTGAGTGTCCAGCAGATGTTGTGTGTCGAGTGTCCAGCAGATGTTGTGTGTCGAGTGTCCAGCAGATGTTGTGTGTCGAGTGTCCAGCAGATGTTGTGTGTTGAGTGTCCAGCAGATGTTGTGTGTTGAGTGTCCAGCAGATGTTGTGTTGAGTGTCCAGCTGATGTTGTGTGTTGAGTGTCCAGCAGATGTTGTGTGTTGAGTGTCCAGCAGATGTTGTGTTGAGTGTCCAGCAGATGTTGTGTCGAGTGTCCAGCAGATGTTGTGTGTTGAGTGTCCAGCAGATGTTGTGTGTCCAGCAGATGTTGTGTGTCGAGTGTCCAGCAGATGTTGTGTGTTGAGTGTCCAGCTGATGTTGTGTGTTGAGTGTCCAGCAGATGTTTTGTGTTGAGTGTCCAGCAGATGTTGTGTGTTGAGTGTCCAGCAGATGTTGTGTTGTGTGTCCAGCAGATGTTGTGTGTCGAGTGTCCAGCAGATGTTGTGTGTCGAGTGTCCAGCTGATGTTGTGTGTTGAGTGTCCAGCTGATGTTGTGTGTCCAGCAGATGTTGTGTGTCGAGTGTCCAGCAGATGTTGTGTGTTGAGTGTCCAGCTGATGTTGTGTGTTGAGTGTCCAGCAGATGTTGTGTGTTGAGTGTCCAGCAGATGTTGTGTGTTGAGTGTCCAGCAGATGTTGTGTGTTGTGTGTCCAGCAGATGTTGTGTGTCGAGTGTCCAGCAGATGTTGTGTGTCGAGTGTCCAGCAGATGTTGTGTGTTGAGTGTCCAGCTGATGTTGTGTGTTGAGTGTCCAGCAGATGTTGTGTCGAGTGTCCAGCAGATGTTGTGTGTTGAGTGTCCAGCAGATGTTGTGTTGAGTGTCCAGCTGATGTTGTGTGTCGAGTGTCCAGCTGATGTTGTGTGTTGAGTGTCCAGCTGATGTTGTGTGTCCAGCAGATGTTGTGTGTTGAGTGTCCAGCAGATGTTGTGTGTTGAGTGTCCAGCAGATGTTGTGTGTCGAGTGTCCAGCAGATGTTGTGTCGAGTGTCCAGCAGATGTTGTGTGTTGAGTGTCCAGCAGATGTTGTGTGTTGAGTGTCCAGCTGATGTTGTGTGTTGAGTGTCCAGCAGATGTTGTGTGTTGTGTGTCCAGCAGATGTTGTGTGTTGAGTGTCCAGCAGATGTTGTGTGTTGAGTGTCCAGCAGATGTTGTGTGTTGAGTGTCCAGCAGATGTTGTGTGTCGAGTGTCCAGCAGATGTTGTGTGTCGAGTGTCCAGCAGATGTTGTGTGTCGAGTGTCCAGCAGATGTTGTGTGTCGAGTGTCCAGCAGATGTTGTGTGTCGAGTGTCCAGCAGATGTTGTGTGTCGAGTGTCCAGCAGATGTTGTGTGACGAGTGTCCAGCAGATGTTGTGTGTTGAGTGTCCAGCAGATGTTGTGTGTTGAGTGTCCAGCAGATGTTGTGTGTCGAGTGTCCAGCAGATGTTGTGTCGAGTGTCCAGCAGATGTTGTGTGTTGAGTGTCCAGCAGATGTTGTGTGTTGAGTGTCCAGCTGATGTTGTGTGTTGTGTGTCCAGCAGATGTTGTGTGTTGAGTGTCCAGCAGATGTTGTGTGTTGAGTGTCCAGCTGATGTTGTGTGTTGTGTGTCCAGCAGATGTTGTGTGTTGTGTGTCCAGCAGATGTTGTGTGTTGTGTGTCCAGCAGATGTTGTGTGTTGAGTGTCCAGCAGATGTTGTGTGTTGAGTGTCCAGCAGATGTTGTGTGTTGTGTGTCCAGCAGATGTTGTGTGTTGAGTGTCCAGCAGATGTTGTGTGTTGAGTGTCCAGCAGATGTTGTGTGTTGAGTGTCCAGCAGATGTTGTGTGTCGAGTGTCCAGCAGATGTTGTGTGTCGAGTGTCCAGCAGATGTTGTGTGTCGAGTGTCCAGCAGATGTTGTGTGTCGAGTGTCCAGCAGATGTTGTGTGTCGAGTGTCCAGCAGATGTTGTGTGACGAGTGTCCAGCAGATGTTGTGTGTTGAGTGTCCAGCAGATGTTGTGTGTTGAGTGTCCAGCAGATGTTGTGTGTCGAGTGTCCAGCAGATGTTGTGTCGAGTGTCCAGCAGATGTTGTGTGTTGAGTGTCCAGCAGATGTTGTGTGTTGAGTGTCCAGCAGATGTTGTGTCGAGTGTCCAGCAGATGTTGTGTGTTGAGTGTCCAGCAGATGTTGTGTGTTGAGTGTCCAGCTGATGTTGTGTGTTGTGTGTCCAGCAGATGTTGTGTGTTGTGTGTCCAGCAGATGTTGTGTGTTGAGTGTCCAGCAGATGTTGTGTGTTGAGTGTCCAGCTGATGTTGTGTGTTGAGTGTCCAGCAGATGTTGTGTGTCGAGTGTCCAGCAGATGTTGTGTGTTGAGTGTCCAGCAGATGTTGTGTGTTGAGTGTCCAGCAGATGTTGTGTGTTGAGTGTCCAGCAGATGTTGTGCGTTGAGTGTCCAGCTGATGTTGTGTGTTGAGTGTCCAGCAGATGTTGTGTCGAGTGTCCAGCAGATGTTGTGTGTTGAGTGTCCAGCAGATGTTGTGTTGAGTGTCCAGCTGATGTTGTGTGTCGAGTGTCCAGCTGATGTTGTGTGTTGAGTGTCCAGCTGATGTTGTGTGTCCAGCAGATGTTGTGTGTTGAGTGTCCAGCAGATGTTGTGTGTTGAGTGTCCAGCAGATGTTGTGTGTTGAGTGTCCAGCAGATGTTGTGTGTCGAGTGTCCAGCAGATGTTGTGTCGAGTGTCCAGCAGATGTTGTGTGTTGAGTGTCCAGCAGATGTTGTGTGTTGAGTGTCCAGCTGATGTTGTGTGTTGTGTGTCCAGCAGATGTTGTGTGTTGAGTGTCCAGCAGATGTTGTGTGTTGAGTGTCCAGCTGATGTTGTGTGTTGTGTGTCCAGCAGATGTTGTGTGTTGTGTGTCCAGCAGATGTTGTGTGTTGTGTGTCCAGCAGATGTTGTGTGTTGAGCGTCCAGCAGATGTTGTGTGTTGAGTGTCCAGCAGATGTTGTGTGTTGTGTGTCCAGCAGATGTTGTGTGTTGAGTGTCCAGCAGATGTTGTGTGTTGAGTGTCCAGCAGATGTTGTGTGTTGAGTGTCCAGCAGATGTTGTGTGTCGAGTGTCCAGCAGATGTTGTGTGTCGAGTGTCCAGCAGATGTTGTGTGTCGAGTGTCCAGCAGATGTTGTGTGTCGAGTGTCCAGCAGATGTTGTGTGTCGAGTGTCCAGCAGATGTTGTGTGACGAGTGTCCAGCAGATGTTGTGTGACGAGTGTCCAGCAGATGTTGTGTGTCGAGTGTCCAGCAGATGTTGTGTCGAGTGTCCAGCAGATGTTGTGTGTTGAGTGTCCAGCAGATGTTGTGTGTTGAGTGTCCAGCAGATGTTGTGTCGAGTGTCCAGCAGATGTTGTGTGTTGAGTGTCCAGCAGATGTTGTGTGTTGAGTGTCCAGCTGATGTTGTGTGTTGTGTGTCCAGCAGATGTTGTGTGTTGTGTGTCCAGCAGATGTTGTGTGTTGAGTGTCCAGCTGATGTTGTGTGTCGAGTGTCCAGCAGATGTTGTGTGTTGAGTGTCCAGCAGATGTTGTGTGTTGAGTGTCCAGCAGATGTTGTGTGTTGAGTGTCCAGCTGATGTTGTGTGTTGAGTGTCCAGCAGATGTTGTGTGTCGAGTGTCCAGCAGATGTTGTGTGTTGAGTGTCCAGCAGATGTTGTGTGTTGAGTGTCCAGCAGATGTTGTGTGTTGAGTGTCCAGCAGATGTTGTGCGTTGAGTGTCCAGCTGATGTTGTGTGTTGAGTGTCCAGCAGATGTTGTGTCGAGTGTCCAGCAGATGTTGTGTGTTGAGTGTCCAGCAGATGTTGTGTTGAGTGTCCAGCTGATGTTGTGTGTCGAGTGTCCAGCTGATGTTGTGTGTTGAGTGTCCAGCTGATGTTGTGTGTCCAGCAGATGTTGTGTGTTGAGTGTCCAGCAGATGTTGTGTGTTGAGTGTCCAGCAGATGTTGTGTGTTGAGTGTCCAGCAGATGTTGTGTGTCGAGTGTCCAGCAGATGTTGTGTCGAGTGTCCAGCAGATGTTGTGTGTTGAGTGTCCAGCTGATGTTGTGTGTTGAGTGTCCAGCAGATGTTGTGTGTTGTGTGTCCAGCAGATGTTGTGTGTTGAGTGTCCAGCAGATGTTGTGTGTTGAGTGTCCAGCAGATGTTGTGTGTTGAGTGTCCAGCAGATGTTGTGTGTCGAGTGTCCAGCAGATGTTGTGTGTCGAGTGTCCAGCAGATGTTGTGTGTCGAGTGTCCAGCAGATGTTGTGTGTCGAGTGTCCAGCAGATGTTGTGTGTCGAGTGTCCAGCAGATGTTGTGTGTCGAGTGTCCAGCAGATGTTGTGTGTCGAGTGTCCAGCAGATGTTGTGTGACGAGTGTCCAGCAGATGTTGTGTGTTGAGTGTCCAGCAGATGTTGTGTGTTGAGTGTCCAGCAGATGTTGTGTGTCGAGTGTCCAGCAGATGTTGTGTCGAGTGTCCAGCAGATGTTGTGTGTTGAGTGTCCAGCAGATGTTGTGTGTTGAGTGTCCAGCTGATGTTGTGTGTTGTGTGTCCAGCAGATGTTGTGTGTTGAGTGTCCAGCAGATGTTGTGTGTTGAGTGTCCAGCTGATGTTGTGTGTTGTGTGTCCAGCAGATGTTGTGTGTTGTGTGTCCAGCAGATGTGTGTTGTGTGTCCAGCAGATGTTGTGTGTTGAGTGTCCAGCAGATGTTGTGTGTTGAGTGTCCAGCAGATGTTGTGTGTTGTGTGTCCAGCAGATGTTGTGTGTTGAGTGTCCAGCAGATGTTGTGTGTTGAGTGTCCAGCAGATGTTGTGTGTTGAGTGTCCAGCAGATGTTGTGTGTCGAGTGTCCAGCAGATGTTGTGTGTCGAGTGTCCAGCAGATGTTGTGTGTCGAGTGTCCAGCAGATGTTGTGTGTCGAGTGTCCAGCAGATGTTGTGTGACGAGTGTCCAGCAGATGTTGTGTGTTGAGTGTCCAGCAGATGTTGTGTGTTGAGTGTCCAGCAGATGTTGTGTGTCGAGTGTCCAGCAGATGTTGTGTCGAGTGTCCAGCAGATGTTGTGTGTTGAGTGTCCAGCAGATGTTGTGTGTTGAGTGTCCAGCAGATGTTGTGTCGAGTGTCCAGCAGATGTTGTGTGTTGAGTGTCCAGCAGATGTTGTGTGTTGAGTGTCCAGCTGATGTTGTGTGTTTTGTGTCCAGCAGATGTTGTGTGTTGTGTGTCCAGCAGATGTTGTGTGTTGAGTGTCCAGCTGATGTTGTGTGTCGAGTGTCCAGCAGATGTTGTGTGTCGAGTGTCCAGCTGATGTTGTGT
This sequence comes from Scardinius erythrophthalmus, assembly GCF_964197995.2. Taxonomy (NCBI): domain Eukaryota; kingdom Metazoa; phylum Chordata; class Actinopteri; order Cypriniformes; family Leuciscidae; genus Scardinius; species Scardinius erythrophthalmus. The sequence continues at coordinate 7,732,952 of NC_138221.1, read as the reverse complement.
GTTGAGTGTCCAGCAGATGTTGTGTGTCGAGTGTCCAGCAGATGTTGTGTGTTGAGTGTCCAGCAGATGTTGTGTGTCGAGTGTCCAGCAGATGTTGTGTGTTGAGTGTCCAGCAGATGTTGTGTGTTGAGTGTCCAGCAGATGTTGTGCGTTGAGTGTCCAGCTGATGTTGTGTGTCGAGTGTCCAGCAGATGTTGTGTGTCGAGTGTCCAGCAGATGTTGTGTGTCGAGTGTCCAGCAGATGTTGTGTGTTGAGTGTCCAGCAGATGTTGTGCGTTGAGTGTCCAGCTGATGTTGTGTGTTGAGTGTCCAGCAGATGTTGTGTGTCGAGTGTCCAGCAGATGTTGTGTGTTGAGTGTCCAGCAGATGTTGTGTGTTGAGTGTCCAGCAGATGTTGTGTGTCGAGTGTCCAGCAGATGTTGTGTGTCGAGTGTCCAGCAGATGTTGTGTGTCGAGTGTCCAGCAGATGTTGTGTGTCGAGTGTCCAGCAGATGTTGTGTGTCGAGTGTCCAGCAGATGTTGTGTGTTGAGTGTCCAGCAGATGTTGTGTGTTGAGTGTCCAGCAGATGTTGTGTGTCGAGTGTCCAGCAGATGTTGTGTGTCGAGTGTCCAGCAGATGTTGTGTGTCGAGTGTCCAGCAGATGTTGTGTGTCGAGTGTCCAGCAGATGTTGTGTGTTGAGTGTCCAGCAGATGTTGTGTGACGAGTGTCCAGCAGATGTTGTGTGTTGAGTGTCCAGCAGATGTTGTGTGTTGAGTGTCCAGCGGATGTTGTGTGTCGAGTGTCCAGCGGATGTTGTGTGTTGAGTGTCCAGCAGATGTTGTGTGTCGAGTGTCCAGCAGATGTTGTGTGTTGAGTGTCCAGCTGATGTTGTGTGTTGAGTGTCCAGCAGATGTTGTGTGTCGAGTGTCCAGCAGATGTTGTGTGTTGAGTGTCCAGCAGATGTTGTGTGTTGAGTGTCCAGCAGATGTTGTGTGTCGAGTGTCCAGCAGATGTTGTGTGTTGAGTGTCCAGCAGATGTTGTGTGTCGAGTGTCCAGCAGATGTTGTGTGTCGAGTGTCCAGCAGATGTTGTGTGACGAGTGTCCAGCAGATGTTGTGTTGAGTGTCCAGCAGATGTTGTGTGTCCAGCAGATGTTGTGACGAGTGTCCAGCAGATGTTGTGTGTTGAGTGTCCAGCAGATGTTGTGTGTTGAGTGTCCAGCGGATGTTGTGTGTCGAGTGTCCAGCGGATGTTGTGTGTTGAGTGTCCAGCAGATGTTGTGTGTCGAGTGTCCAGCAGATGTTGTGTGTTGAGTGTCCAGCTGATGTTGTGTGTTGAGTGTCCAGCAGATGTTGTGTGTTGAGTGTCCAGCAGAGGGCGCCAAATCTCCATTCAAACTGATGATGTTTGATGTTCCGCCAAATCAAACAGCTTTAGACGCTTTCATTCATACGAGGCTTTATTAATATGATCAGGTCACCGTTATTATTACAGCATCAGATCTGATTATTGTTGACAAAATTAATAACGCTTACTGAACAAGCTCTCTCATGAGTCACGTGTGTTCGTTGTTTCGTGCAGTAGGTGTTTGTGTGTGTGTGTTTCGTCGATATCTGCTCATTCTTGCTCTCCAGATTCCCGAATGATCTCTGTCATACAGCCAGATCAGAGCCATAGAGAGAAAGAGTTGCGACACTCTTTGATGTCGCCGCTATGGCTGTCACGTGGTTCATGTAAGCCCCAATAGTTCCAAAACATACGCTGGCTGTCATGTTCTTCTATGGGACAGACAGCAGCGATTGCATTATTGAACGGTAAATATAAAATAAAACACACGCCCAAGTACTTTTTCAGCTGTTATTGCATTATTGCATTTTATTAATATCAGTTTTGCATTTGGAGATAAGTTTTAGGCTATATTTTTGGAGGGAAAAGCTTAGTGTTCATGTTCGCCTGGGTAGTAGCACTGGCTTTAGCGGCTCTAACTTAACTTTTCCATATCATTCATCTGATGATGGACGTCTCATGATATTTATTTTAGCACAACTGGGCTGTATTAGGCTATTGATTCCCGTGATTTTGCTTATAAATTTTGATTCAGCCATTAGCCTACCTTCGTGATCACGCAAAGAGGTCTGCCGTGGCCGTCCGTTCAGAGTTCGCTTAAATATTTTTTATTAAACAATGACAGACAGCAAAAATGTGTGCTTGTGTGGGTGTGTGTGAACAAGAGGCAGGTGATCCATGAAACTGACAGGACTGGTGATGGCCATAACAATCCTAGAGGTCCAGCATTGTTCTCACAAGCCGCTTCACTCAAGACAATAAAACATAATGAAAAGTTAGTATATCCCAAAAAATTCACATGTGTTGTAAATAAATAAAAGTTGCTATAAAGGTGGTAGCGATTCATTACCGAACTCTTACACTGACGAAGTCGCACTAGCTAGCAGGCAGTGCTTGAAAATTGGTTGAAACAACCAACATAAAATATAAATAATTACGCTGTGCATGTACAAATGAAGACCAGTAGGCCTATAAGCATCGCAAAGGGCCTCTGAAACAATATAGACAGTTGACAATTCAAAAGAGGTCGATATTTCAGCAACTTAACTCTGGAACAACTCGACGCACAGCAATGTAAGTGAATGGTGTCCAACGCCCAAATGACAGTGTTTAGAACTATTCCGATCTTCAAATCCCGGAAGTAGGCGGTTAAAAGCGCCGACATTTTTTACAACGGAGGTCTATGGAAGTGTCGCAACTCTTTCTCTCTATGGCTCTGAGCCAGATGCAGGAATATGATCACGTGAGGATATCACGTGATGCTGATGATGACATCACGGCACCAGAGAGGAATAAAGTGAAAGTAAACAACCCTGAACAGCAGCTCAACTCTTGTGAGATTATATTCCTTTCATGCACATATATATGGGTATCATTAATTATTTCAAGAATATATTGAGATTTCTTTTAATACGTTTTGAAGTCAAACTCAAACCCCTCCACCACGGTAAGGTGGCAGTTCAAGGAGGGGTAATGTACAAATGAAGACCGGATGATGTTGTCGTGTTGGCCTCATCAGACCAGGACCTCCAGCATGCACTGGGACGGTTTGCAGCCGAGTGTGAAGCGGCTGGGATGAAAATCAGCACCTCCAAGTCCGAGGCCATGGTTCTCAGTCGGAAAAGGGTGGCTTGCTCGCTTCAGGTTGGTGGAGAGCTCCTGCCTCATGTGGAGGAGTTCAAGTATCTTGGGGTCTTGTTCACGAGTGAGGGAAGGATGGAACGGGAGATTGACAGGCGGATCGGTGCAGCTTCTGCAGTAATGCGGTCCCTGTACCGGTCTGTCGTGGTAAAGAAGGAGCTGAGCCGCAAGGCGAAGCTCTCGATTTACCAGTCAATCTACGTTCCTACTCTCACCTATGGTCATGAGCTGTGGGTCATGACCGAAAGGACAAGATCCCGGATACAAGCGGCCGAAATGAGCTTTCTCCGCAGGGTGGCTGGGCGATCCCTTAGAGATAGGGTGAGAAGCTCGGTCACTCGGGAGGAGCTCAGATTAGAGCCGCTGCTCCTCCACATCGAGAGGGGTCAGTTGAGGTGGCTCGGGCATCTTTTCCGGATGCCTCCTGGACGCCTTCCCGGGAAGGTGTTCCGGGCATGTCCCACCGGGAGGAGACCCCGGGGAAGACCTAGGACACGCTGGAGAGACTATGTCTCCCGGCTGGCCTGGGAACGCCTCGGTGTCCCCCCGGAAGAGCTGGAGGAAGTGTCTAGGGAGAGGGAAGTCTGGGCATCCCTGCTTAGACTGCTGCCCCCGCGACCCGGCCCCGGATAAGCGGTAGAAGATGGATGGATGGATGGATGGACGTTTTGAAGTGTTTTTGTTTTCTAGAAACATATACGTCATATGAGCTTTATGTGTTCAGATTCAGTGGAGATGGAGACCGGAGCTGAAACACTTCCTGGTATCAAACTCCGTTTACACGCTTTAAAGAATAAGACACAAATATGCCGTTAGTTTGAGTTTTTTTAGTGTGTATTAATCCATCCAATCCAGCTTCACTTTGAGCTGATGAATATATTAATATACTGATGATGTTCAGTGGCATTTGAGTTCATTTCTGCTGTCGTTTTTCTCTTAACCCGGGGAATTACAATACAGTCGAGTCTGACTTATTTTATTGGCATATATGATATTGGGTCATTTTTTAAATCATTGGGTAATTTCTAGAAATAACCCGACTGTTGGGTTAAATGGCCTACGGCAGGGATCAGCAACTCCGGTCCTGGAGGGCCACTGTCCTGCAGAGTTTAGCTCCAACCCTAATTAAACACACCTGAACAAGGCAATCAGTGTTTTCAGGATTACTAGATAGATACAGGCAGGTGAGTTTTTTATCAGGGCTGAAGCTAAACTCTGCAGGACAGTGGCCCTCCAGGACCGGAGTTGCTGATCCCTGGCCTACGGTTTCCAGACAGAAAACTTTTAATGCGTTCTGGCCGTTCATTTACAATTATAGCCCTATACAACACAGATTGCAGAGGTGGACAGTAGGCTAACAATGTAAATTTACTTGAGTACTGTACTTAAGTACACTTTTTGAGTATCTGTACTTTACTTGAGTATTATTTTTTATGGAAACTTTTTACTTTAACTTCACTACATTTGAAAGACAAATATCGTACTTTTTACTCCACTACAATTCTGTCAAGGTCCTTGAGTAGAAAGTAACATCAGTCAGGGATGATTCTGGTTGCAGGGGTTGCATTTTGGTTGGAAATGAAAGTCGGGTTGACGTCAGAACCCGACTGATGTTGGTTTCTGACCTCAACCCTATTTTCATTTTCAACCACTATACAACGTCTGTCCAATGTTGGAGAGCAACGTCAATTCGGCATTGGATTCTGACATAAACCTGATTTTCATTTTCAACGTTGGGTTTGGTTTTCTAAATGCGAATTTTGTCACTTTTTTGGAGCACACTAGCTTATAGATAATATTACCTTACCTTATAGGTAAGACTAACATATTCACACTAAAAGCCAAAAAACTTTAAATAGGGCACTATTTGAGGGAACAGCCATTTGGGTGTCCGGAACCATTGTGGATGTTATTTAGTGCACTTATTCAATCTCATATTCAATCCCACTACTGGAACTGTGTTCTAGAAATACATGTGATATTGATATGAGGGTATGCAGGCATAGATTCAGAGGCATACGGTACTTTAAGTATTACATACAACAATGCAACAATAATAAAACAATGCATTAACATTTACTTTTTACTTTTGATACTTAAGTATTTTTAAAAACGAGTACTTCTGTACTTTTACTTAAGTAAAAATAGGTCTTTTCAACTTTTACTTGTAACGGAGTAATATTTGACCAGTAGTATCTGTACTTTCACTCAAGTAAGGAAGTTGTGTACTTCGTCCACCTCTGACAGATTGCTTCAAAGCAACTTTTTTATTATTATTTTTTATTTAATTTATTATTTAATGCCATGGAAACAAGAGGTATTACATATTCACATTATTACATTAAGATAAGCTGTCATGAAATTAAAGAAAAAACTAAAAACTAAAAATAAACAAAAATCGAAAAATTACATAAAATCCAGTGCTTTAAAATCATTACATGTAAATCTTTTGGAACAAACACAAAAGCACTGAAAACTTATAAAGTTATTTTTAAAATGTGAAAAATTTGGTTTGCATTGAACCGACTTCTTTTTATATATGATATTTTTCTAATAAAATAAATAATTATATAATATGTTATTTAAATTTCAAATGACATTATATAGTAAAATATATTTAGACTATTAAAAAGCACATAAAATACACAAAGTTCTATTATACACACTTCAGTTTTCTACTAATAAAGGTTTCTGAATCTTTCCAAAATAATCTTGAGTAAATACAGTGAAAAACAGGTGCAAAATTGTTTTTTTTTCTTCTAGTGCACAACATGTGAAATATTAAGCTTAAATCTTTCCAAAACATGAGGCAACACACAGTTTTTTGTTAAAACTTTTGATGATTTAATGTGCAGTTTTTGAAAATACTTCTTCACTAACCAGTGAAGGGGCTCATGTGTTTTGTGAGTGATGGGGTCATGTGACCTGAGCACATGTGCTGAAACAAGACACAAAATGGCCACCTGAAGGTCATGTGACCACTGTTCTGCACTTCTCTATGAGCAGGCCATTGAGAGACAAGTCTGAATAAGGGACCGTCTGCGAAGTGTAAACCCCTTTTGCACATTTTATATTATGAAGACTATTCAGAAGCTTCACTGTGACACACTGTCGCCAGACTCAGTTCACACATCACTGCTCTCCTGATAGGAGGACCAATGCTTTCTTAAAGCATAAAGAAACAGAACAGTTGTACCTTTTGAGTATTACACTGAGAACTCATGTCTAATGTCGTAGTTTCATTCTGAGACCGGGGAGGGTTGTGGGACTTTTAGCTTCAGCACTTTGCTTTAGCTTGAGTTCTCACACTTTTATACGAAGTACCCACATTTGTTCATGAGGGTAAGTTACAGTCTGAGTAACAGTCCACACACACATGTGAAGTCTGTCATAATTTACTCACCCTGTATGACTAAGGCTACTTTCCTCTATGGGACATACAAGATAAGTTAAACGACATGAAGGTGAAATGATCATATAATTCTCATTTCTGGCTGAACTATCCGACTTAGACTTACATTTCTGCAGAATTATATTACATTGTTTTCAAGCATTTCACGACACTTTCACAGTGAAATGTCCAGTAAGTGGCCCTAAAAGGTTAATGCTCTATCACATTTGACAATGAAGTAGCCTTCCAGCTACAATGAAAACCACAATACACCTAACCGTGTTAACTAGAGATAAATACGCATTTGCTGAAGTTTGCCTACAAGTCTTTGAGCTCTTTTATTGTGACTCGTACCCAAGTTTATAGTTTCATTCTTACATCTATATCTCAGGTTACGGGAAGTAATCTGCACTCGTGTGGGTTTTCCCTCATTCAGATCATCTATAATAAACACAACCGTTGAGAAGAAAAAGCTTCTTCTACTTCAGTGTCTTAGACCTGAAGGACAACGATACAAAACACACACATTTAACCCCTTTTTTGTGATCATTGTGTGCCCTGTGTTAATGCCAACTGCACACATTTTGGCACAGGTGTGTATTTTCATTGGAATTTTACTATTTCAGCCTCATTTCCTTGGATAAATCTATTTTACACTAGAAACACAAACTAGTTCCTCTCAGGAGCTTCAGGACAAAAATGTCCCCATTGAAACCCATTAAAACTGCAATATTTAATCCCGGGGTCATTTAACTATAAAATTATGCAATCTTTGTTAACAGGCTTTCATTCTGTTGGCAAGGCTTCAACATTTACATTTGTACTATTTTTTTTTTTTTTTTTACCAGATGTTTTTTACCACATTTTCTCAGGTTTGGCCTATAAAGCAAAACCTCGCTTTATTCCTGACAATTGGATAAATTATGCAGATATAATTGTGTGCGTGTGTTGGTATTTATGTCAGTGTGTGGTTTGTAAGTGTGTGTGTGTGTGTGTGTGTGCGTGTGTTGGTATTTATGTCAGTGTGTGGTTTTGTAAGTGTGTGAGAGAACAGTTTGAAAGAAAGAGATGATATTGTACTGTAAATCATGTAAATGAGTCCTACCCTTCACAGATTCATAGACTCTGCATGTGAAAACTGTGAAGGTCAAAGGTCACTGACCTGACACGGCATAAAAAACAATGTTGTTGTTAATAATGAACATAATCCAAGACTGTAAAAATGTAAGTAAAATAAAAATCTGCTTTGCATTTATTTAGAATATGGAAAATAATTACTAATTTTATTTTATTTTTTATTTTTTTCATTAAAAACATCCGTGGTATTATGTCATCAAACCAGGATTTAAATGAAAAGAGTTACAATTCTGAAAAATGAATGAGTGTTTAGTAATTATGATAAGAAGTGATGATGGTAAAAAAAAATAAAAAATAAAAAAAACTTAAGTGAAAGTGTAATATAAATCATTCGTAAGTCATAAGTGTCGTTAAATATAACGAACTGGCAAACTGTGGATTTACCGACAGTGTGTTTCCCCTGTTCTGCATTTTGCTATTGTTATTCTCAGATGTAATAAACACATTTAAGTGGTCACGAACAACATGCTTGTATATCTCTCTCTCTCATCTCCTGAAAGTAGATCATCACATCATCATAAAACACATGAACCTCAGCTAAAAAACATCTCGCCATCGTGAATTCTTCATCAGACTTCAGTTAATATCAGAAAATATACTGGTTTTAAACAGGGGTAGTTGACATGAGTTCAGTGTTCATACGCTTAGCTTTTGACTAACAATAAAATATATATATATATATATATATATAAATGTAAACAATCATGTTTATGAGCTGAAGTTAACACAGCTATCTGATACCTGAAGCGGGTGAGTGATGGTTGAAACTCCTGTTGCTGCTGGAGAATCAGCTTTATGAGCAGAAACACACGAGAAACCAGTGAGGAGTGAGGAACTGTACAAGATGTAAAGATAGAGCAGCGATGCGGAAACAACGAGAAGAAGAAGTGCGTGCCTCTATGATCTTGTGTTTCCGTTCTAGCTAGGCTATTTCCTTCTTGCGTGAGTGTATGTGTGTGTCGGTGTGTGACCGAGTGACAAGCCACTATAGACACAGCACTAGTTAAGAGAATGTTTTTGCTCTTCAGTTCTTGAAAAACACTTCTTATTACCGACACATTTACTCTGTTTTTATTTTAAATATTAATGCTTTGGAAAAAACGTAGCCTACATAAAACAGTCATGCCACAAAGTATTTTGATATTTGACATTTTCCTTGCTTTTCTTGTTGTTGTCTTTAACTGGTCATGTATTTCACAGGACTCTGTTGTAAAGTCTAGTGACTTGTGTCGCTCCCTACATAGACAGCTTCTGATATGCTGACCATAGCAGCTCACTAGTTTCATAGCAGAAGAGCAGAGAGACCGAGTGTGTCCGTGAGCGCGCTCGACAGTGCGCAAGAGAGACCGAGTGTGTCCGTGAGCGCGCTCAACAGTGCGCAAGAGAGACCGAGTGTGTCCGTGAGCGCGCTCGACAGTGCGCAAGAGAGACCGAGTGTGTCCGTGAGCGCGCTCGACAGTGCGCAAGAGAGACCGAGTGTGTCCGTGAGCGCGCTCGACAGTGCGCAAGAGAGACCGAGTGTGTCCGAGAACGAGCTCTACAGTGCGCAAGAGAGACCGAGTGTGTCCGTGAGCGCGCTCGACAGTGTGCAAGAGAGACCGAGTGTGTCCGAGAACGCGCACGATAGTGCGCGAGAGAGAACGAGTGTGTCCAACAGTCCGCGAGCGACAGTGCGCGAGAGAGACCGAGTGTGTCCGAGAGCGCGCTCGACAGTGCGCGAGAGAGACCGAGTTAGGGTTTCACACCGAATTTAAGCCGTTTTAACCGTTTTAAGCCCCTTTCACACAGAGATTCCGGAAAATAGACGGATAAAGTGACCCGGGATTTGACCCGGGTTCGTTTGATTTTGGTTCATTCACACTGCCAGTGATTTTCCGGAATGGAGTGCGTTCACACACAAGCGTAAAAATCCCGTAAAGACACGTGACATCGATTTGACTTGTAGTGTCTCAGCAGCGTATTAAGTTTGCTTATGAGCTGCGATTTCTCTCTCTCTCTCTCTCTCTCTCTCTCTCTCTCTCTCTCTCTCTCTCTCTCTCTCTCTCTCTCTCAAACCACGCTTGTGCATTTTTTTCATAAACTTGCGCATTACGTACCGTTTCACAGCGTCATCACTACGAGACGGCACGCTGTGTGAAAGGGGCTTGAAGAGTGTGTCTGAGAGCGTGCTCGACAGTGCGCGAGAGAGACCGAGGGTGTCTGAGAGCGCGCACGACAGTGTGCAAGAGAGACCGAGTGTGTCCGAGCATTATAGTTTGTTTATAAATAAATTCCACGTTTCAGCATTATAATAATCTCTGTAGCATATTGGTATCATCTGCAACGTTTTAATTAGTATAAAAATAACATCTAAAAATACCGCCTAGAATGTGGCTTAAATAACCTCTGATGATGACGTTCTCTGTAAAATAAAACCCAAAAATGGTATTATTATTATTTATTGTTGGTACATTGTTGAGTATTATATTGAGAGCACTTCTTGTTAAACTGTTGACTTTTGTGAGGAAGAAAATACTTCAAGTACGCCACAGTATGTCTACCAGTGGTGTGACAGTTTTATCATTTTAATTTGCACTACAAAGATATATTTTATTATAATTTATTTTTTTGGTACATTTCTTAAGAAGCATAATTTATTTTTAGACTCATCTGTTGGCCAGTTGTGGTCTGTGTAATAAATATTAAAAGTTCTAAACCATCTATTGTGTTTTATTGTTCCACTATAGTAATGATACAATTTACAATAATGTATTGCATTTAATAGATGTCTCTCACATGAACATTAAAATAGTGTAGATTAGTGTACAATGTTTTATAGGCCTACTGATAATTTATTCAATTTAATGTCCATTTTATTCATTTAACCTATTTAATATTGCAACCCAGATATTTGAACTTTTTTTTAAAAGTAACGCAATAGTTACTTTCCCTAGTAATTAGTTGCTTTTAAAATTATGTAACACATACTAACTCAGTTACTATTTGTGAGAAGAAACTAGTACTTCTTTTAAGTAACATGCCCAACACTGGTCAACACACACATGAAATACACACACTTAATTCGAGGCAGATCTGCAATAATTAACAGTAAATATATAGTTCAGCAAGGCCGTAACTGTGTCTTGGGGGACCAATGCTTTTTTTAAAGCATAAAGAAACACACAGAGGCAGGATTGCAGCAGGAGAACAACAACAGTTGTGTAGTTTTATTAAAGTTATATATCAGAAACCGCGCAAACTCGCATGAACTCCTTCTTAAAGGGGACGCGTCAAATATGCGTGTCGGTGATGCGTGAATTATGTCAGATCAGCGATTTAATTCAGATCAACTTAAATTTTACTGAAACTGGGAAAGGGTTTCTATTTCCCAGCCTGCTTTGCAATGGCACTCAAAACGGAGAGTAAATGCTAAAAGTAAGTGTTATAAAATGCTTTTTGTGCCAAATTAATGTTAAGTGGCAGATTTAGTGTTTAATGTTTCGTTATGTTAGAGAAGAGTTTCTGTTATGTTGTTTTTTTGGGGGGTTTCCATCATGGTTATGACTGAAGCATGAGCTTGGTTTGAGAGCAGTGTGTGTTTAATGTGGTATATTGCTGTACTCATTCAGCAAGTGCTGCGCTATCAGAGCATTGTAAATTGCTCATCTCAAATAAGGGGAGTGGCGATACTAGAAGCGCCCACGGTGTTTTCCTCATGATGTGCTGGGGGAGAGAAACACCTGTGTTGCATTAGCAATCAGAGATTACAACTATAAAGGTATGATATTTGTTGTTGCGACGGTTTGTTCTTGTTGCTTGAACGCGGTAACCCACGTCCTGTAGCGAAAGGAAGCCAGCTGTAGTACATGCTCATGCTTTACTGTTGTATGTGTTGTTGATGTATGTGTTGGTATTGTCTTGTTCACCGGGGAGGCCCTGCATTATGTGTGAAACTACTACTGGTCCCCCGGCACTATTTGTGTGTAAAGTGAGCGCGTGTGTGAGGGGGGGTGGGCAGGTTATTATTATCTTCCATATTGCTTTTCTTGTAGGCTAGCCTACTGTATATTGACGACGGCTATGTATTTAGCATGAGTGACGGTCTGTCCAGATTGATATTTAGTGTGTGTATTTATTTGGTGTGGTATTTAATATGACTGATTTGCAGTGCAATGAAATTATGCATGAGAGGTGATCACATGAATTGATTTAATGTATGTATTTAACAACCGCCAAAACCCGTGCTGAATATATTATCCTGTTTGTTGATGTCTTATTATTTTCTAAGTTAAATTATAGCTGGTTGTCATTTAATTACAAATGCATGGTCATTTGAATTGTACCGTCATGATTGCATCAGAGAGAATGGAGGGTCCTTTCAATCAAACTTTTGACAGGTTTATTGCTTTATGACCCTCTAAGCCCCGCCCCCTTTGACCGTGGGAATTTCCCACGCTAGCTCCTCCCACTTATGGGCTGTACGTACACACCGTTGGAAAATCGGACTTACGCCACACCTCCTTATGGGTTGAACATCTGAAGCGTGAGAAATTTCCCACGCTCAGTAGTTCTAAACAGTGTATATTTAAAACTTTTTTAAGAAATAAAAACATAGTCAAGAGTGTGAGATCAGTGTTTTTTATTAAAGAAGACAGATGTACATTCATCACTTTAAACGTTAAACTTTTAAGGTTAAAAAACATTAAAACATTAATGAAATGAGTTGAAATTGCATTTTTTTCTCTAAAATAGTTATTAAAAAATGAGATGTTAAAACATTAAAACAACATTGACAAAAAGATAATTTTTAAAATGTTGACTTGTAAGCATTTAACTTTCACACAGTATTTTGTAAAACTTTTTACATAAAACACAAACACTGTTAAAAAGTGTTACGTTTTTACATACCAATTGTTAAAGGAGTCAGAGTTTAAAAGATACAAAAGTGTTTTGTTGTAGTGGAGCAGAGTGGACAGCGTCCTCTCACTCCGGAGCCCAGTCAGAAATGAAGCTCTCTGACCCTTCCAGAGAGACAGACCCAAACTCCGCCCCTATCCCACCCACAACAGATGTCATCGTGGGAATCTCCCACACTCCCTTCAAGCTCCCAAATTGAAAACACATCCGGTCATCTTGGTGGCCGAACTTAAATGACCAAAGAAAACCGATGCAACGGCTCGAAGAGACCACACCCCCTAACACACCCCTCTCAAAGCTGAGAGGTCAATTTTGATTTAAGGGTGTGTGTAAAAAATGACGTCACGTGGGAATCCCTCCCTCCCTCCCTCCCCACAACGTCACAGTCACATGAGATGTTTAAAAAGGAGCGCAAACTTACAGTGAAATACTACCTGTGATCTTACAAGATAATCTACAATGGCAATGGCTGCCCCTCCGAAAACTCCAGAGAGAAACATTGCTGAAGCTATGGAAGATTTGACTTTAGCTCCACGAAAAAAACGAGGAACGCACGGGCCATGCTTAACACAATTTCTTCACGAGCCGGAAGATTCTGTGATATATAGTTTTCACTTGTCTGTTAAAACGTTAAAAACAACGTGCTTTAAACTTTTTAAAAAGTGAAGCAATGTAGGCCTATTGGGTAACAGATCAGCGAGTTGTTTTTAATTAAACAAAAGTTTTGTTTTCCATATATATTTAAAACTTTTTAAAAACACTGTATAAAGTTAAAATGCAATGGTTTAGTATTCGTACATTTTACAACGTTATCTGAAAAAAGTTAGAATGTGGTCCTTCACATACAGATTTAAAAAAGTGTTCAAAACAACATCAACTAAAATACAATATGCTACTAACGTTTAGTTTTAAGTTCCGTATTATACATCACTCATCGACGCTAGAAACATGAATGAGTATAGATCATGTGTGAAGCCGAGCCTTACACTAGATTTGTTTATAATTACACTAAATAACATTTATAAAAAAATAAAAACTCATGTTTTAGTTCATTTTGGACTTTTAGTGAAGTTAACAAATATTCACTAACTTACTGATTTATTCTCTCTTCGATAGGATAATCCACATCTCCCAATGGAGAAATCTGATCATTGTTTAAGAATGCGTTTTGGAGTAAAAAATAATGAATCTGTTCAAAACTGTGCTTTAAACTTTAAAACCGTGAAACGTAAGCGATAGGCAAACAGTTTTTTTCACAGACATGTAACACTTTCACATACAACTTTTTAAAATGGTACAAACCGTTAAAATACAAAGGTGTGGTATTTAAAACGTAGCCTATCAGAAAAATGTAAAACAAGTTAGAATGTTTTCCTTCACATACAGATTTTAAAACCTGTTAAAAACTAAAAAGTCAACGTTAAATCATTTAAAACAAGTTATAGAATGTCTTTCACGAACGACTTTTAAATACCAGAAAAATTTAAAATTATGTTTTTTAAGCAATGTTTCAAACGTGAGCATTTAATATATATCAAACAACGTTTTTAAGTAAAACTTTTTAACAATACGATTTGCTGCTAAGTTTTGTTTAGTTTTTAGCTAAAATATCTCTTTGCGCTCCGAAAGCACAACACGAATGAGAAATAGACTGGCCTGTGAAGCGAGTCTCCGCCCACCTAACACTCTCCCCAACGCGAGCGCATCAGAATTCACGTGTGCAGAGGTAGCTACAGATTTAAATGTTGGTAAATGATTAAACATAATAACTCTAGGTGCACGAGCCGTCTGTCGTCAACATGCGTGGGGTTTTATTCGTATACAAGTACACAAATAAACATCCAACTCTGTTCACAAAGTGAAAGAGGCGAATAATAGGAAGAGACCAAAAGTCGGTATAGCGTTATATCTCTTCTGCACAGCTCACGCATCTCATACGGACATACCCTCTACGTACATGAGCAGTTGTCATTCTACCTCAAATTGCCGTAAATCCTCCAAGTGACCGCTACAATGTGTATGCATTAACATATCATGCAACAGTAGTTAAAATGTCTCAAACTATTTTTAAAAACATTAATACAACTCTTGCTTTACAAAAACTGGTATTAAAACAGGGTAAACTAAATCTACAATTTTGTGTCCTTAGTTTTTTCAGTTAGTCATATAGTTATTTCTTTTTTATTCTCTATTTTTACAGACCTAAAATCAAGATGCTTCAAAGTAGGCTATGGATTGGAAGTAAATTACCAAAGACACAAACGACTTTGAACATTTATACATCAGTGTGTTGCTAATCAGAATTCTATATTCTTTAAATAAAGATTCATCTTTATTCATGCTTTAATTTCTTTAAAACAGTCTGATGACATGCAATATTTCTGTGGTTAATTGATTAGTAATGTTGCGAGAGGTTTCCTCATACGAGTAAAAAATGCTTTAGATGTGTTTGTGACAAAACATTGTATTCACTTAGACTTTTTGAATGTATTACTGATCCTTTTTTCTTCTGACCAACTTACATTTCATATTACCTGAGGCGTATCTGTTTCCTACAGTTAGCTGTAGGCCTAATGTTAGTGAACTCTAGGTCTTCTCTTTGTTCATATACGACAGTATTCACATGAATTGACTTGATTTGATAAAATTATGGTTTAAACCATCATCTTGACGTGAGACATTTACATTATATTATTATAGGCTACCGTCCTAGTTTTTAAATAGCGCTAAAATGTATATTTTACATTTGAACCCTTTATGCGGATATAGAATGCCGCACACGGTTCTCTGACATATCTTATCGTGTAAAACATCTATGTAGATCTAGCTAGGCTATGTTTTTAAAAAATACCGCGAAACAAACACAAGGACACATCTTTCTATAAGCGACCCTCAAAATCTGTGCATACAACAAAACACATGTATGTGTACAATGATTTATCAGGAAATTACTTTTATTTGAAGAAAAAAATTAAAATCAGCAGGTGGTTGATAACTATTGAAGCTAAACACCCCTGAATTCGGTAATGCTATACTGATATCACGTTTTAATTTTAACTCAATTCATTTGAATGCGCTAAAGGTCTATAAACTTTAACATCTTAATAGTTGGTAAAATGAACTTAAAGCCTAGGCAAAATGAAATACATCCTAACTAGTTTCTACATGCTTGTTACAGAACTTATGGCGTACAATTCACCCATGCATATGTTTAAAAATATATGTATATTTATATATGTAAATTGTTGGTGTAATTATAGACATCTCTCGGTGGCATATGCATAACTTCTCCATGACGCTACTTCTGATTCAATGTGGCATTATATGTAATCCTATACAGCTGTTTATGGCGTCATGATGACAACCCCTCCAGCGGGGCGGGATGAGCTGTTGTCCTGATAAATATTTCAGGACTTCGCACACAACCCCGGTTTGCCGGTCTATCATTTTCTTCACTACTTCAATGTATACTCGATTGTATAATGTTGAAATAAAAATAAATAAATAAATAAAAAATGACAAACTTTTCTGTTGTGTCTGAGCTCATAAAAATATTATTATAATAGTATACATAATAATAATATTTAGAATAATTAAAAATATTTATAAAATATTTCAGAGATCCTTGTAAAGAGTTGCGGAATGTTTTCTGCATTTTAATTACTGTATTCCTGAGGTGGCAACCATTTCCATACCACGCCTGGATGCGCTGTGTCACGGACCACCAAGGCACATTGCGTCTCTGAAAAATGTGTGGTGATTTTTCAAATGATACAACTAATTTGCCCTCTGTGTACAGAACAGAACAGAAGAAAGGACATTTTGTAGTGTTCAACAAAATTCGTTTTTGTTCTTATAGCATCGGTTCCTGCTTCATAGGGGGAGGAACCACATACCCCCTACGTCGACCTTCTATCTGTTCAGGAGTTCATTACATTTTTTTAATAAGATTATGTGTTCTGTCATGGATGACTACTAGTCATGGGATGTCCCGCAGAGAGAAGGGCTTGAGTGGACACGCCCTGTGGTCACATTTTTATGTCTTCATCCAGAGTTTACCCCACCCACCGCCAACCTCCTGTCGTCCTCTCACTCTGCCTTTTCCCCGCTTCGCAACGTAGCCATCCTACAGCCCCTGCGACACCCGTAACATCGACCACCACGCCATCCGTTTCAGGCCAAACGGAGGAGCAGGGGTGGGTATACTTTAACCTGGATATGTCTCACCAGGATATGTCTCACCAGCAACCTCCGGCTTGTCACAGTCCTGACATGCGTTGGGAACAGGAACTCCTTGACACCTTTCAGAATTGGACTCTTGCTACAGTAACTCCATCCGAACTTTCCAATGTATCTAACGCGGCAATGCAACAGTGTGAAGAAAGGTTGCACACATTTGTCTACTGGCCCTCAAGAATAACTGTTCGACCAGACCAATTGGCTAAGGCTGGTTTTTACTATGTTGGTCGTCGTGATGACGTGAAGTGCTTTTGTTGTGGTGGTGGACTCAGATGTTGGGAGCCTGGTGATGATCCATGGGTAGAACATGCCAAGTGGTTTCCAAGATGTGAATACCTGTTGGAAGAAAAGGGCCAAGAGTTTGTTCATCAGATTCAAGCAAGATTTCCAAGACTATTTGAACAGCTATTGACTAATGGAGACAGCAACTCAAGAGAATTTGTTGATCCACCTGTTGTACACCTGGGTCCTGGAGAAGACCGTTCAGAGGATGCAGTGATGATGAACAATCCTGTGGTGAAGTCTGGTTTAGAGATGGGATTTGAGCGCGGCCTGGTGAAGCAAACCGTTCAAAGCAAAATTCTCGCAAGTGGAGAAAATTACAAAACCGCTCAAGAGTTGATGTCTGATTTACTAAGTGCTGAAGATGAGAAGAGAGAGGAGGAGCGAGAAAGTGAGTTTCTTACTTTTCTTAAGAAACATCATCTTGCCATGTCACAGCAGCTAAAAAGCGTGCAGAGCTTAATGGACCATCTTCTAGAGGAGAACATCATCTCACAGAAAGAGTATGACATTATTCGTAACTGCACTACAGTCAAGCAGCAGACAGGGCAGCTCATTGAGTTAGTCCTGTCGAAAGGAAATACAGCAGCAGAGGTCTTCCGCAACTGGATCAAGAAGAATGATGTCTGCCTGCTGAGAGAACTGATGGCCCAGACAAGTGAAGCTGCATCCCCGAGTCAAGATCTTTCAGACTTGCCTATGGAGGAACAGTTAAGAAGACTTCAAGAGGAGCGCACATGCAAAGTTTGCACGGATAAGGAAGTGAACATTGTCTTCATCCCCTGTGGTCACCTAGTTGTGTGCAAAGAATGTGCACCTTCTCTGCGCAAGTGCCCCATATGTAGAGGATTGGTCAAAGGCGCTGTCCGTACTTTCCTATCATAAAGTGAAGATATTTATCATCCAAGTAACAACAGTTTTTGGATGTTCAAATTTACACCAACTCTAATTGTTTCACATATAACTGTTGATTGTTAGATGATTTATCTAACAATTGAAATTGACGATAGGTTAAAATATTTTTATTTTTATATGTTAAATATTCCTTTCCCTCCTTTCACGTAAAAATACCACGTATCATCTGTAATTCATTAGCTTAAAGGGGTGGTTGATTGCTATTTCACTTTTTTCATTTTAAATACTGTGTAATGTTGCTGTTGGTGCATGAACAGTATCTGCAAAGTTGCTGCGCTGAAAGTTCAACGTAAGCAGAGATATTGTCTTTTAAAAATCAGGAAGTTTAATGCCTACAAAAACGACTCGAATGGGACTACAACGAGATACTTCCCGGGTTTTATACGTAACTAACCCATACATTTACATCCACCCTCCCTCCGGAACATGTTCTGCTGTCGAAGAGGAGGAGTTATAGTGGAGAGCTGTAGCCGTCAGGTCTTCTGTGTTCAGGCTTCCTACAGACGCTGTAGTTCGTCAACAATGGTTAAAATTTAAGTTTGATTATGTTCCTGACAATTACAATCGTAGTTTAGCTCTCTGTGCTGCGCATTTTACGGAAGACAGCTTCCAGAATCTACACGAGTTCAATGTCGGATTCAACAAGAAACTATTACTCCAACATGAAGCAGTTACAGCTTTAAAACCAGAGGCCACAACCTGCAAGTAAGATTTAATCATTTTAAATGTATTTGCCTGTATAATTTAAAACGTACGTTTTAGTTTTATCAAGGATGTAAAAAAATGCCAGCGCTGGCTTTAGTATATGACAGATGCGTATAAACATTTTGGACCCGAATTTGTATATGTAAAAATTTTGTTAACGTATTTTCCATGTATACTTTATGACGTAATTTTTTGATTTGATCAAGAACGCAAACCAATGCCAAAGCTGTTTGGTTATAGTAGCTAGTTAGTTCGATGTTATTTTGTGTGTATAAGACAAACGTGTACAAACTTCAAAAAATTATCGCAACAGCGAACTTCAGCGGCTGTTATCACATGTACACCTAAAGAAAACGACAAACTGAGTAACCGGTAAGTTTTGTGAATAGTTAAACGGTTGTTCATTCTATCAATAAAACAATATCTTTAAAAAACGGTATTACTCAGTCATGTATTCAGTTATATTAAATGTTTAATCAGGGGGAAAGCGTATCTCAAAAGCTAACAAACAGCAGTAGCATTTTCAAGTAACAGCGTATGGAAATTCTTTGCGAGAATAATAATAAAATAAAATAAATTACCATTCAGAAACGTTTAGTAAGAGCCGTGTTTGCGGAGGTTCTGCTTGACTCTCTTCATCACCGCTCTCTGGGTCTGATTCTGGCTCAAACTGATGAGGCAATATTGACACCATTACATTTGACCGGGTCCGGAGCACATGCAACTGTCGCCCGTAAAGGTAATGGGCGTGAAGATTCCGGACGCAGTTTAGCCAATTACAACACACCGGCCGAACTAACCAATCTGAGCTCATTGCCTCTTTCTGAGGGAGTGGTTTCATAGAATCAGGAAGTCAACCGGTCGTTCGAATGACAGAGGAGGAAGCGGCTTACAATAAAGGTGAAATTTATGAAAAATAAGGCGTTTTTTAACAAACGAAACACGAAGACATGTTATATTGCAGCCCATAAACATAATCAAGCTAAGAAAAAAGGCAGTAAACCACCCCTTTAACCATGTTGTTTAGTGACACACACAAAATAACTGTGTAATAATAACAAAATAAGTGTAATAGTTAGACAAGTTTAAAGTGTAATACTCAACTTTCACGTCAATGTTTTGTATATAGCAGAAAGATGTTCTAAAATAAATATGATTTGTTTAGTCTTAAACACTCTCATACTAGAAGGACCGTCATTTAATTCTCTTTATGCAATATTTGTTCATGTTTTTCATACATTCCTATATGAACATGTTTGACCACGCTCTGTGACTATACACTTTTTGCAAAAACAGTACAAAAACAAGATGTAAACAGTGTAATGTGTAAAATGTCAATTCAAACGCTAAAACTGATCACTATAGTGGCTTTTCTGTATTTGTTTTAAATGACTCATGATGCATTTACTTTTAACCCAGTTGACCTCTAGAATTTAGGTTTTACCAAAGTGTGGAACTTTGTTTAACAGCCTCGAGCTTGGATGAATATGCCTCTCTCAGTGCAATAGTCAGATGTGATTCTGTTGTAATAGTTTAAGTGTAAAACAGCATGCACTTTGTGTAATTCATAGAGGGAAAAGTTGCACTAAATGAAGTATCAATTTAGTCAAACAGAAAGACTATCACTTAAATTCTTAATTGTCATTTATTTCTATAGACAGCTCTCAATGAAAAGTCTTCACCTAAAACATACGGTCCAACATACAAAATGTAAAACAGGGTCATCATTTGCATGCTTTTGTGAATTTATAATAAACTATGTTTTTGAAGCCTCTTTTCTTAGAGGTTTGGGTCTTTTGAATCTTACATGGATGTTTTGGACACGTGTGACTCTGTATAAAGATTATGTTTTAAAGTTAGTCCATAAGCACAACTATTTACACACATACGAAGTAGAATATCTAACTGTATATTGTAGATTGTGAACACTCTATTACCCGTTTATTTGGGGTCAGAGAACATCCTTAGCTCATACGTTTCTTTAATTTGTGCAGGATGTTGAAGTGTTAGTTAAAAAATGTATTAGTTAATAACAAACAAACAAACATTAAAACAACATGGAACCATGATATTAATATATAAAATATGGTATAATTACATGTTGAAGCATAGCCCACTCACAGTTTGAAAATGACTTCCATAATATTTTCTTTTAGTAAAGCTATGTGTGGATCACCCGACACAAAGTTTTGCGTTTGTGAGTGAAATCTCACAAAGATTACACCAATATTAGCTTTCTCGAACATTGGATGTTTGCATTATGTCTGAAACTTAGAAATCAACATGCATTTCCTGTGGTTGTTAAATGGCTCAGGTAATTCATATGAAATGTAAGTTGTTCAGAAGAAAAATGGGTTCAGTCATACATTTAAAAAAAAAAAAGTCTTCTAAGTGAAGATGACGTGTTTGTCACAAACACATCTGAGTTTTTATACGTGTTAGGAAACCTCTCGCAATATTACTAATCAAGTAATCACAGAAATAATGCAGGTCACCAGATTGTTTTAAGAAATTAAAGTATAAATAAAGGTGAATCTTTATTTAAAGAAGATAGGCTTCTGCTTTTGCAACACACAAATGTTTAAGTCGTTTGTGTCTTTGGTAATTTACTTCCAATCCAT
Organism: Scardinius erythrophthalmus; assembly: GCF_964197995.2. Taxonomy (NCBI): domain Eukaryota; kingdom Metazoa; phylum Chordata; class Actinopteri; order Cypriniformes; family Leuciscidae; genus Scardinius; species Scardinius erythrophthalmus. Next base: position 7,711,578 of record NC_138221.1, on the reverse strand, counting down.
ACTTTGAAGCATCATGATTTTAGGTCTGTAAAAATAAATAAATAACTATGCCCACTTTAGGGGTAAATGAAATATTAAATTGTGTGCCTTGTTTTAGTGTAATACCAGTTTTTGTAAAGCAAGAGTTGTATTAATGTTTTTAAAAATAGTTTGAGACATATTTTAACTACTTTTGCATGTTTAATGCCAAAAGTTTAGTGTGATTTATAATGTTAAAAGGTTTTGCTTAAAAACTATTCGTTTTACGTATTTTTTAACTGTTGTTGTCTGATATGTTAAATGCTCACATTTGAAACATTGCTTAAAAACATAATTTTCCATTTTTTCTGGTAGGCTATCTTTAAAAGTCATTCGTGAAAGACATTCTATAACTTGTTTTAAATGATTTAACGTTGACTTTTTTAGTTTTTAACAGGTTTTAAATCTGTATGTGAAGGACCACATTGTAACTTTTTTCAGATAGCGCTGTAAAATGTACAAATACTAAACAATTGCATTTTAACTTTAAACAGTGTTTTTAAAAAAGTTTTACATATATATGGAAAACAAAACTTTTCTTTAATTAAAAACAAGTCGCTGATCTGTTACCCAATACATTGCTTTTTTTTTTTTTAAGTTTAAAGCACATAGTTTTTAACGTTTTAACATTTTACAAATGTATTTTCAACTTATACAACGTTTTAATGACTTTAAACACTATGTAATTGTGAAAGTACAACTTTTCTTCAAATGTATGTTAGAAAATAGAACTATTTGCTTGATATAATTTTAATACATGTTGTTTTAGATGTTTTAATTCTAGAACATGTTTGCAATTCAAACTTTTTTAACATTTTACAAATGTGTGTTTACCACCCTTTGTATTTTAGTGATAAACATTGTTTTAATGTCTATTTTGTATGTGATTGTGAAAAGTACAACTTTAAATGTGGACCATGGGAATTTTCCCACATTGGAGGGCTCAGTCCAAAAGTGAGGTGAGGTGGGGTGGGGTGGGGTGAGGTGAGGTGAGGTGGGTGTTTGAGTGTACAGAGTTGTAAATTAAATATAATTTCTCCTGTGACATAGACGAAGCAAAGCATAGCAAATTTATTTATATAACACAATTTATACACTGGCAATTCAAAGTAGAAAGGATTAAATAATCACAAAAATGTATTCAGCCAATCGATGCTTTTCTTTGGGTATCCATTCGCTGCAGCCGTTAATCCTATTGGTGCGTATATCCATCAACAGATCCAAATGCGTCGCTCCATTTAAAAAAGCTACGTGATTTTAGAAAAAATCTGTTCCAAAACCTTCCATTAATTGAAACATGAATTTTAAATCGTAGTGGGCTATTTTAAATGCTCATCCTCAGAAATAGGTCACGAACATTCGGGTACATCCATTCCAAAATCACTGCAAAGTATGTAAACGTAATCCTCTGGGTGTTTTTTTTTTTTATATATAATCCGCAAGAAGTCGGTAGGCTATCTTGTACCCGTGGTTAATCCAGCCCACTCTGCTATGAAAACCGGTTCACTTCCATCATCTTTTAAATCTCTCCATACTCTGTATACAATAAAATCCAATCAGGGTCCTCCGTTGAATTTATGGTGTAGCCTATCGTTCGTCGTTATCCACGTTAACTAGTCTGACTTCTCTGTTGATTTTGTCATAAACATATGTATACGCGCGTCCTTCAGACAAGTGAAACGTATATTCCACACGATCCGCCGGCTCGTGAAGAAATCGCGTTAAACAGGTCCTGGTAACTATGTTTTTTTTCGCGGCGCTAAGATCGAATCCTCCATAGCTTCATCAGTGTTTCAGGAGTTTTAGTGTTCCATAGTGTTCTACTTGAATAATACCACAAGTATCTCGTGTCCTGTTTGCGCTCCTTTTTAAACAGCTCATGTGACTGTGACGTTGTGGGAAGGGAGGGAGGGAGGGATTCCCACGTGATGTCATTTTTTACTCACACCCTTAAATCAAAATTGACCTCTCAGCTTTGAGAGGGGTGTGTTAGGGGGTGTGGTCTCTTCGAGCCGTTGTATCGGTTTTCTTTGGTCATTTAAGTTCGGCCACCGAGATGATAGGATGTGTTTTCTATTTGGGAGCTCGAAGGGGTGGGGGTATTTTCCCATGGTGACATCTGTTGTGGGTGGGATAGGGGCGGAGTTTGGGTCTGTCTCTCTGGAAGGGTCACAGAGCTTCATTTCTGATTGGGCTCCGGAGTGAGAGGACGCTGTCCACTCTGCTCCACTACAACGAAACACTTATATATCTTTTAAGCTCTGAGTCCTTTAATGAATGGTATGTAAAAACGTAACACTTTTTAAATTAGTTTGTGTTTCATGTAAAAGTTTTACAAAATACTATGTGAAAGTTAAATGCTTACAAGTCAACATTTTAAGAATTATCTTTTTGTAAATTAAAACGTGATATCAGTATAGCATTACCGAATTCAGGGGTGTTTAGCTTCAATAGTTATCAACCACCTGCTGATTTTAATTTTTTTCTTCAAATAAAAGTAATTTCCTGATAAATCATTGTACACATACATGTGTTTTGTTGTATGCACAGATTTTGAGGGTCGCTTATAGAAAGATGTGCCCTTGTGTTTGTTTCGCGGTATTTTTAAAAACATAGCCTAGCTAGATCTACATAGATGTTTTACACGATAAGATATGTCAGAGAACCGTGTGCGGCATTCTATATCCGCATAAAGGGTTCAAATGTAAAATATAAATTTTAGCGCTATTTAAAAACTAGGACGGTAGCCTATAATAATATAATGTAAATGTCTCACGTCAAGATGATGGTTTAAACCATAATTTTATCAAATCAAGTCAATTCATGTGAATACTGTCGTATATGAACAAAGAGAAGACCTAGAGTTCACTAACATTAGGCCTACAGCTAACTGTAGGAAACAGATACGCCTCAGGTAATATGAAATGTAAGTTGGTCAGAAGAAAAAAGGATCAGTAATACATTCAAAAAGTCTAAGTGAATACAATGTTTTGTCACAAACACATCTAAAGCATTTTTTACTCGTATGAGGAAACCTCTCGCAACATTACTAATCAATTAACCACAGAAATATTGCATGTCATCAGACTGTTTTAAAGAAATTAAAGCATGAATAAAGATGAATCTTTATTTAAAGAATATAGAATTCTGATTAGCAACACACTGATGTATAAATGTTCAAAGTCGTTTGTGTCTTTGGTAATTTACTTCCAATCCATAGCCTACTTTGAAGCATCTTGATTTTAGGTCTGTAAAAATAGAGAATAAAAAAGAAATAACTATATGACTAACTGAAAAAACTAAGGACACAAAATTGTAGATTTAGTTTACCCTGTTTTAATACCAGTTTTTGTAAAGCAAGAGTTGTATTAATGTTTTTAAAAATAGTTTGAGACATTTTAACTACTGTTGCATGATATGTTAATGCATACACATTGTAGCGGTCACTTGGAGGATTTACGGCAATTTGAGGTAGAATGACAACTGCTCATGTACGTAGAGGGTATGTCCGTATGAGATGCGTGAGCTGTGCAGAAGAGATATAACGCTATACCGACTTTTGGTCTCTTCCTATTATTCGCCTCTTTCACTTTGTGAACAGAGTTGGATGTTTATTTGTGTACTTGTATACGAATAAAACCCCACGCATGTTGACGACAGACGGCTCGTGCACCTAGAGTTATTATGTTTAATCATTTACCAACATTTAAATCTGTAGCTACCTCTGCACACGTGAATTCTGATGCGCTCGCGTTGGGGAGAGTGTTAGGTGGGCGGAGACTCGCTTCACAGGCCAGTCTATTTCTCATTCGTGTTGTGCTTTCGGAGCGCAAAGAGATATTTTAGCTAAAAACTAAACAAAACTTAGCAGCAAATCGTATTGTTAAAAAGTTTTACTTAAAAACGTTGTTTGATATATATTAAATGCTCACGTTTGAAACATTGCTTAAAAAACATAATTTTAAATTTTTCTGGTATTTAAAAGTCGTTCGTGAAAGACATTCTATAACTTGTTTTAAATGATTTAACGTTGACTTTTTAGTTTTTAACAGGTTTTAAAATCTGTATGTGAAGGAAAACATTCTAACTTGTTTTACATTTTTCTGATAGGCTACGTTTTAAATACCACACCTTTGTATTTTAACGGTTTGTACCATTTTAAAAAGTTGTATGTGAAAGTGTTACATGTCTGTGAAAAAAACTGTTTGCCTATCGCTTACGTTTCACGGTTTTAAAGTTTAAAGCACAGTTTTGAACAGATTCATTATTTTTTACTCCAAAACGCATTCTTAAACAATGATCAGATTTCTCCATTGGGAGATGTGGATTATCCTATCGAAGAGAGAATAAATCAGTAAGTTAGTGAATATTTGTTAACTTCACTAAAAGTCCAAAATGAACTAAAACATGAGTTTTTATTTTTTTATAAATGTTATTTAGTGTAATTATAAACAAATCTAGTGTAAGGCTCGGCTTCACACATGATCTATACTCATTCATGTTTCTAGCGTCGATGAGTGATGTATAATACGGAACTTAAAACTAAACGTTAGTAGCATATTGTATTTTAGTTGATGTTGTTTTGAACACTTTTTTAAATCTGTATGTGAAGGACCACATTCTAACTTTTTTCAGATAACGTTGTAAAATGTACGAATACTAAACCATTGCATTTTAACTTTATACAGTGTTTTTAAAAAGTTTTAAATATATATGGAAAACAAAACTTTTGTTTAATTAAAAACAACTCGCTGATCTGTTACCCAATAGGCCTACATTGCTTAACTTTTTAAAAAGTTTAAAGCACGTTGTTTTTAACGTTTTAACAGACAAGTGAAAACTATATATCACAGAATCTTCCGGCTCGTGAAGAAATTGTGTTAAGCATGGCCCGTGCGTTCCTCGTTTTTTTCGTGGAGCTAAAGTCAAATCTTCCATAGCTTCAGCAATGTTTCTCTCTGGAGTTTTCGGAGGGGCAGCCATTGCCATTGTAGATTATCTTGTAAGATCACAGGTAGTATTTCACTGTAAGTTTGCGCTCCTTTTTAAACATCTCATGTGACTGTGACGTTGTGGGGAGGGAGGGAGGGAGGGATTCCCACGTGACGTCATTTTTTACACACACCCTTAAATCAAAATTGACCTCTCAGCTTTGAGAGGGGTGTGTTAGGGGGTGTGGTCTCTTCGAGCCGTTGCATCGGTTTTCTTTGGTCATTTAAGTTCGGCCACCAAGATGACCGGATGTGTTTTCAATTTGGGAGCTTGAAGGGAGTGTGGGAGATTCCCACGATGACATCTGTTGTGGGTGGGATAGGGGCGGAGTTTGGGTCTGTCTCTCTGGAAGGGTCAGAGAGCTTCATTTCTGACTGGGCTCCGGAGTGAGAGGACGCTGTCCACTCTGCTCCACTACAACAAAACACTTTTGTATCTTTTAAACTCTGACTCCTTTAACAATTGGTATGTAAAAACGTAACACTTTTTAACAGTGTTTGTGTTTTATGTAAAAAGTTTTACAAAATACTGTGTGAAAGTTAAATGCTTACAAGTCAACATTTTAAAAATTATCTTTTTGTCAATGTTGTTTTAATGTTTTAACATCTCATTTTTTAATAACTATTTTTAGAGAAAAAATGCAATTTCAACTCATTTCATTAATGTTTTAATGTTTTTTAACCTTAAAAGTTTAACGTTTAAAGTGATGAATGTACATCTGTCTTCTTTAATAAAAAACACTGATCTCACACTCTTGACTATGTTTTTATTTCTTAAAATTTTTTTAAATATACACTGTTTAGAACTACTGAGCGTGGGAAATTTCTCACGCTTCAGATGTTCAACCCATAAGGAGGTGTGGCGTAAGTCCGATTTTCCCACGGTGTGTACGTACAGCCCATAAGTGGGAGGAGCTAGCGTGGGAAATTCCCACGGTCAAAGGGGGCGGGGCTTAGAGGGTCATAAAGCAATAAACCTGTCAAAAGTTTGATTGAAAGGACCCTCCATTCTCTCTTGCATCAACCTGATGCCCCCTGGGTTTTAGTTTTAGTTTTGGGTACTGGAGTGTCTTCTTGGTTATTGACCCACCAAAAACCTTTGGTACAGTAGAGAACCTGTGAATCACCCTTATTGGGGTGGGTTGGGGTGGTTACAATTGTGCTAACAATAGCAATGTAGAATTAGCTGACTCAAATATTTCAAGTTAAGGTCAATTAAAATGTATGAGTATAAAATAAAAATCTGCAACTTCTGCTTACTTAAACGTCAAATTTCCTAACTTAAAAAAATTTAAATTTAAAAATGTGATGTATCTGATTACCTCAAATTATTTGAGTTGTGCCAACTTATTCGGGTTTAAAGTGAGTGAAGGGAATTCTAGGTCTAATTCTAGTTGAGAAATAATCATTTTTGGAACTATTTGAATTTTAAAATGCACACATTTTATTTGTATGCCAATGCCGAAAGGTTGCAAAACTTTGTTTTAAAAAGTGGGTGGGACAGTATGTGTGTGTGTGTGTTTGTGCAGGGGTTATGGGTACAATTACAGAGAACTCATGTTTATAGTTTCATTCTTATATCTAGGGAACTGATCTGCACTCATGTGGGTTTTCCCTCATTCAAATCATCTATAATAAACTCAACCGTTGAGAAGAAAAAGCTTCTTCTACTTCAGTGTCTTAGAACTGAAGGGCAACGTTACAAAATACATACATTTAACCCTTGTGCGACCTTATGGACATTTTTCACTTTTTCAGATTATTATAATTATTAATTTTCTTTTCTTTTCTTTTTTTTTTTTTTGGTACAAGTGTGTTTTCTAATCACCCACAAACTGGTGAGTATTAAAGAAGTATTTCCAATAACTTTATATATCATCAAATGTTTTAATAAAGAACTGTGTAATGGGAATAGCGGGAGTTCCTGCTGTATGAAAGACTATAGCAGCTCACTATATTCAGAGCAGAAGATCTGAGAAACACATTCAACCAACTTTATCTGTCACAAAACAGACTGAACAAACACAAATTCAGTTCATTTTTATTTTGACAGTAACATATGGGATGAATATAGTATCAAAATGATTAACACGTGCAAGCACAATTATCCATGAACCTGATAAATGTTGCATATGTTTTACTATCCACAACCAAATGCCTTTCAATATGCGTGAGCAAAATTCTAAATTGAATGAATGTGTAGCAATTTGTACAAATAGAGACATTTTTGTGAATGCAAATGTTTTCTTTTGTATTAGTGTATCATAATTTGCGAATCACACGCGTGCATTCATTGACTTCTTTTCTGAGTCGATCTCATTTGATTTATTTGAATTTTGAGACTTTCTTTTTGCGGTTCTTAAGCATTTCACAACCCACACACAAACAACTACAACTGAATAGTCCTGGTGCTGATTATTAATGTGTGCACAACTACCCATCTATTTGACAAATTCACAAATGTGTGTCACTACATTTAAACTAATACAACTTGTGTGTGCAAATTTCAGAATCACATGAATGTGCAGCATTTTGTATTAATGTAGGTCAGAATTTGTGCATGCAACAAGTGAGATGTGCATTTGTGGATGAGGTGACAAGCGTGCATTCATTGACTAATTTCTGAGTCGATCCTATTTGATTCATTTAAATTTTGAGACTTTTATTTAGCTGGTTTAGCCTTGTACCACACACACACACACACACACACACACACACACACACACACACACACACACACACACACACACAGCTGTCTGAAACCTCCTACCACTAGTTAGCACTAGCTGCTAAAACAGTTAACAGCACCGTATTGAGCGTTCTTCCCCATTTAAGATGCTTAATGTGGATTAAGAAAGTGATATTGAAGCACCAAATAGTGCACAATATAGGCCTACCTTATTAATATAGCATACTTTATAGAGGCAAACAGATTAAATCAGATTATGGACGACACCCATAGAAAACCATTATAAAACGCTTAACGTGCAATAGAGTGTTGCATGTTCAATAAAGTGTACTGAGTTTTATTATCACCATCTTACTGAATTAACGTTAATCTTTTTCTTTATAATAGACTCAATGGGAGGAAAACCATATACAGACAAGAGTCTATGAACAACGACGCGCACGTAAGTTTCACGTTGAGGGCATTTTCCTTCCTTAGAGCCTGTTAAAAAGAAAAAGCTTAACGTTATAAAAATCATAACAACAAAAAAAAGTTTCTTGATTAATCAGGAATCAATCAGTGACCGACAGCAACACCAGTAAATGATAAACCATTTCTCCTCATGTCTTTGTCTTGTACAATGTTTGAGTCTGTCGCATTCATTATGACTTAACAACATGAAGGTGAGTAAATACATTTTTGAACTGTGTGTGAACCATGAGTGAACTATCCCTTTAAGAAACCTCAACAGCACGGTGTGAAACTGAACATTTCTCCATGTATATCATCAACAAATAAATGCAGTTCAAACAGCAAAATATGTGTGAGAGCATTGTGTTACGTCCTGAGACGAAATATGTCCCGTATTTCGTTGCGTTTGAACGGGTCGCTACGAAATTGCGGTGGGCAAAAGACGTGTGGGCTCTGTTGTTGCAGTGCAGACTTTCTGGTAAAGCACAAGAGGTTTGCTGCGCCTTGCCAATAGATCAGTCCCTTGACTATGATATAGTAAAATCTGCTGTTCTGAGAGCGTTTGAGTTGGTGCCTGAGGCATACGGTCAAACATTTAGATCACATGTGAAAACAGCCAAACAGACATTTGTTGAATCCGCAGAGCAAGATAGTCTTGGGATTAGTCCCGCTGGTCTTGTTTTCGGCCACACTGTTCATGGCCCTTTGAAGCTGCTAAGAGAGCAATTATTAGCTAAAGAAATCTTAACGAAACCTGACTCCTTGCCTCGTCCTTGGTTGGAGGACTGTGTTGACAGAGTAGGCTCTCCTAGGTATAACTACTTACCTAACTCCACGTGCAGCTGAGATCTCTGCTTTTGTCACTCCTGAACATTTCCGACAGTATGAGGTTTTAGCTTTCGGCATGAGAAATGCCCCTGCCACCTTCCAGGAGGTCTTGATGGGAGTGCCGAATTGTGACACGTACCTAGATGATGTAGCCATCTATTCAACAACCTGGGAAGATCACATGAAGACTCTGGAGTTAGTATTCAGTCCCCTGGCTACTGCCTCCCTAACCTTGAATCTTGTCAAATGTGAGATAGGTAAAGCTGTGGTAACGTATCTGGGGAAACTAGTTGGCCAGGGTTGTGTCAAGCCAGTTGAGGCTAAGGTTACTGCCATACTTGAGTTTCCTACACCCCGTAACAAGCGTGATCTACACCGATTTTTAGGTATGAGTGGGTACTACCGGGAATTCTGTAGTAATTTCTCCACTGTTGTGTCACCTCTTAATGCTCTTCTCAGCACTACCTAGAGATTTAAGTGGAGCATCGAGTGTGATAATGCTTTTAAGGCCGCAGAAGATCTCCTTTGCCATGCACCAGTGTTGTCTGCCCCTAATTTTGACCTGCCTTTCAAACTCCAAGTAGATGCCAGTGCTACCGGTGCTGGAGCAATCCTGTCCCGTGGAACTGACCACCCTATCTGTTACTCCTCAAAGAAGTTCTCGAAATGTCAACAGCGCTACAGTACGATTGAGGAGGAGGCCCTCGGCTTGCTTCTAGCCCTTCAGCACATCGAGGTTTACTTAGGAAGTAGTGCCATGCCTACACTGACCATAACCCCACTGATCTCTCTCTCCCACATGTCCAACTCCAATCAAAGTTTGATGTGCTAGACCCTAATTGTCCAGGAATATAATATTAACCTCCAGCACATCCGTGGTAAAGACAGTGTGGTGTCAGATGCGCTCTCTAGGACTGCAGATGTGGAGACTTGAGTGGGTTGGTTTAATGATGGCTGAACTGCACCACTATTGGAGTTATATGAGTAGCCTGTTTTACAGTCTGTGGGTTGTAAACTTTAATGGTGGGGGTGATACGTCCTGAGACATGATAGCCTCTCTCATCTTGGCCTCAACACTCGAAACCTCATCGCCGTGTGTCCACAAGCACTCGCCTTTCCCCTTACGGTCTCCTCCTGCATCTCTTGCTTCGCTCTCGGCCGTGTCCTTCACTCCATCTCGGCGGCGAATGCTCAGCTCGTGTGTTGAAGTCCGTCACTTCTGACACCAAATGTCACGTTTCGCTACTAGAATTAACCAGGCGGATTCTTTCTCCTTCTGAGACTTTAAGAACTGCAGGGTTACTGTTCTGGCCGTAACGCACCCGTACATAAAACACCAGCCCTTAAAGTGAACCAGGGACTAACAGATACAAACACTTCTTATTAGATTAGCACTGTTGAACAACATAGCATTAACTAATGACATTATATGAATGCGATCCGGACATCATCCGCCATATTGTCATCGTCATGTGACCTACGACGTACAAGCACAACAACTGAACATATATGAGCGACAGGTTTAACTCATCTATCTGCGAATATCTTGATATTGATGAAACTTGCTCATTTTGTGGTCTTGTTGAAGAAACAGCTGCCTTATTTTGTGATTGTCGTATAACCAATATATTTAGGGTTGATTTAAGTCCTTATATTTTTAACCCTACTAATGTGACCCACAGTTTTATCCTTAAATGTGTGTTTTTTAAATTATTATTATTATTATGAAAACCCAAAATTGTCATCTCTTGAATATGTTCTTTATTTTATATGCAAAATGTTTTACCCAGAAGCAAAAGTGGCTTTGTTTCATCCCTCAGGCTTAGAAATAATTTTTTTTTTTTTTTTTTTTTATGTATTATGATGAATTATTCAAAGATATTTAACCTTGTCGTTGTGCTTTTTTTCCTGTGTAAATAATCTCATAGTATGATGTATGCAAACCCATGATATTTTGTCTTTATGATTGTTCATTGTTAAAGATACAACCATGGTATCTTTCTCTGATCTTGTATGTAACTATAAGTTCTGCAATACTCGAAGATCTCGCCTTTGGAGAAAACTGTTGATTTTATACTCGAAAAATGTAAGTATAACTCCTTAAAATTAAGATTACCCCAGAATGAATTGCATAGCTAGCCCACCCCAACACTTACACACAATAATGATGATAAATGCTGGCCAATACTTAATTATATTCCCTATTTTTTAATATATAATAGTAGGAAAAGCAGAATGTAATTTGTTTTGTCATTGTCACAGTTCTGTCACCCTTGTCTGGGTTTTCTCTTGGTTTAGTGACAGAGCTGTGACACTCCCGGTTTGTCATGTGTTGTGTTAGTCTGGTCTGTTGTGAGCACATAGCTGTCGTGTTATTTCCTTGTGCCATGTGCTCTCCTGTCAATCGTCAAACCCCGCCCATCTTGTTATCTCGTTATTGTTTAATGTCCCTCACCTGCCTGCCTCGTTACCTTCCTTGTTTGTTCCCTATTTAGTCCCCCTGTGTTTGCAGTCCTGTGCTGGTTCGTTGTCTATGTTCCCTCGTGTTCTTCTTGATGCCTGCCTGAGTTCTCCCCTGTTTTTCCCCCACGGAGTTGTTTTGTTTGTAAGTTTGTTTTGTTTACTTAATAAATTCCTTTTACGCACATGAATCCTCGCTTCCTGTTTTACCCATTACGTGACAGAACGAACCAGCCATAATGAGGATTCAGCGGAAGGATTCACGCCAGCCACCAGCCTCTCCTATTTCCTGCCCGCGTTATGAACGCATTGTTAAGTTCACCGCCTTGAGTTCCCTTCGACAGAAGGGGACGAATGTGAGAGACTTTGCCCTGGAGTTCAGCTCCGCTGCAGAGGGGCTGGGGCTGGGTGAGATGGCCCTTAAGGACCTATTTAACTACGCCCTTGAGGAGCCCGTTGATGTTTGGACAATGACAGGGCTGGAGCGATTGACGTTCTGGAGGTTCGTTGACTTTCTGGAACGACGAGAGAACCCTCCAGTGAGGCAAACTACAGCGGTCCCAGTTCCGGTGGTCCCGAGTCCGGTGGTCCCAAGTCCAGTGGTCCCAGTTCCGGTGGCCCCAGTTCGGGTGGTCCCGAAACGGAGGAGGAGAAGGAAGACTCCCTCCATGACTGTTCCGGTGGCCTCAACTTCGGTGGTCCCGAGTCCAATGGTCCCAGTTCCGGTGGTCCCCGTTCCGGTGGTCCCGAGTCCAGTGGTCCCAGTTCCGGTGGTCCCGAGTCCGGTGGTCCCGAGTCCGGTGGTCCCGAGTCCGATGGTCCCAGTTACGGTGATCCCAGTTCCGGTGGTCCCGAGTCCGGTGGTCCCAGTTCCGGTGGTCCCGGGTTCGGTGGTCTCGACTCCGGTGGTCCGGAGACGAAGGAGGAGGAAACGGGCCTCTTCAGTTGATTGTCCGGTGGCTCCTAACACGGAGACCATCCCGGAGGTGACTGCCGTCACTGACGCACCGCCCAGGCGTCCTGCTCTGCCCGCGCCGCCCAGGCGTCCTGCCCTGCCCGCGCTGCCCAGGCGTCCTGCTCTGCCCGCGCCGCCCAGGCGTCCTGCTCTGCCGGCCCCGCCCAAGCGGCTCGCCCTGCCGTCCCCGCCCAAGCGGCTCGCCCTGCCGGCCCCGCCCAAGCGGCTCGCCCTGCCGGCCCCGCCAAAGCTGCTCGTCCTGCTGGCACCACCCCAGCGACACGTCACGTCTGCCGATCCAGAGACTGTTCACGTCACGTCTTTCGATCCAGAGACTGTTCACGTCACGTCTTTCGATCCAGAGACTGTTCACGTCACGTCTGCCGATCCAGAGACTGTTCACGTCACGTCTGCCGAGCCTGTGTCTTCGGACAGGATGGCCGCTGCCGAGCCTGTGTCTTCGGACAAGATGGCCGCCGCCGAGCCAGATCCAGTGTCTGCGGACAAGATGGTTGCCGCCGAGCCTGTTCACGTCACGCCTGCCGAGCCTGTGTCTTCGGACAAGATGGCCGCCACCGAGCCGGTGGTATCTGTTCCTGAGCCGGTGGTATCTGTTCCTGAGCCGGTGGTGTCTGTTCCTGAGCCGGTGGTGTCTGAGCCGGTGGTATCTGTTCCTGAGCCGGTGGTGTCTGAGCCGGTGTTGTCTGTTCCTGAGCCGGTGTTGTCTGTTCCTGAGCCGGTGGTGTCTGAGCCGGTGTTGTCTGTTCCTGAACCGGTGTTGTCTGTTCCTGAGCCGGTGTCTGTTCCTGTGCCATGGCCGCTTGAAGGGTCGTCTCCGCCGTGGCCGCCCGAGGGGTCGTCTCCGCCGTGGCCGCCCGAGGGGTCGTCTCCGCCGTGGCCGCCCGAGGGGTCGTCTCTGCCGTGGCCGCCCGAGGGGTCGTCTCCGCCGTGGCCGCCCGAGGGGTCGTCTCCGCCGTGGCCTCCTGAAGGGTCGTCTCTGCCGTGGCCTCCTGAGGGGTCGTCTCCGCCGTGGCCGCCCGAGGGGTCGTCTCCACCGTGGCCCCCTGATGGGTCGTCTCCGCCGTGGCCGCCCGAGGGGTCGTCTCCGCCGTGGCCTCCTGAAGGGTCGTCTCTGCCGTGGCCTCCTGAGGGGTCGTCTCCGCCGTGGCCGCCCGAGGGGTCGTCTCCACCGTGGCCCCCTGATGGGTCGTCTCCGCCGTGGCCGCCTGATGGGTCGTCTCCGCCCTGGCCGCCCGATGGACTACCTGCTCCACTCTGGCCACCTGAAGGGTCGTCTCCGCCCAGACCGCCCGATGGACTATCTGTTCCGCCCTGGTTGCCTGAAGGGTCGTCTCCGCCCAGGCCGCCTGATGAACTGTCATCCCCTGTGTCCATTTCCTCCCATGGTCTTGGCCCCTCCGTCCCTCCCCCTAATCCCCCACAGTTCTACCTCCCTCCTTTCCCTCTCGGTGTATGTGTTTTGATCTGCTTGTCTTGTCTGCTTTTTGGTCTTGCACGTTTGATGTTCTTGTCTTGTTTTTTGTGTCCCTCCTTGGGAACGCCAGGTGGCGTTCCTTTGAGGGGGGGTAGTGTCACAGTTCTGTCACCCTTGTCTGGGTTTTCTCTTGGTTTAGTGACAGAGCTGTGACACTCCCGGTTTGTCATGTGTTGTGTTAGTCTGGTCTGTTGTGAGCACATAGCTGTCGTGTTATTTCCTTGTGCCATGTGCTCTCCTGTCAATCGTCAAACCCCGCCCATCTTGTTATCTCGTTATTGTTTAATGTCCCTCACCTGCCTGCCTCGTTACCTTCCTTGTTCCCTATTTAGTCCCCCTGTGTTTGCAGTCCTGTGCTGGTTCGTTGTCTATGTTCCCTCGTGTTCTTCTTGATGCCTGCCTGAGTTCTCCCCTGTTTTTCCCCCACGGAGTTGTTTTGTTTGTAAGTTTGTTTTGTTTACTTAATAAATTCCTTTTACGCACATGAATCCTCGCTTCCTGTTTTACCCATTACGTGACAGTCATATGACATGCTATGCATGAATACACACTAGATAAATGCAGTGAACACATCTCAATTTTCAGTCAAGCAATGAATTCATGCATAAATTAATTAAATAACTATGTTTATTTACTGACAATAATAAGAAACATGAATAAAATAATGAATAAAAGTAACCATCACAATAAATAAATACACAATTCAACAACACACGAAACAAAGCTTTATTCAAACTTGTTCTAACAATATTTACAGGCGGTGAGCCCCTTATCCTCATCCTCATCCTCATCCTCATCTCAACACAGCGGTTCATTCTTCATCTTTATTCAGATGAATCCGCCGCTCCCACCTTCTCCTGTCTCTGCCGTCCATCATGTCCCGCATTAATGAATGGGATCTGATCGTGGATGGGAAAGGGACACTGAAGCTTGAAAGCAGCATCTGCCTCATCTCCTTATACAGAGAGCCAGTGAGACTCGACTCAACACACATTACACATCAGTGTTGTCTTTTTATATGATTCGTGTGTAAACACATACATGGATGATGATTGACTGACAAATAAAATGATAATAATTAAAATAACACAGGCTGTTTTTCCAAAGTGTTCAAGATGACATTCATGTTATCGCGAACTAACAATACTTGTAAAACACTTATAATTCTTAGTTATTGTTAATTTCAACATTTTAATAATGCATTATTAAAAATTAAAGTTGTAATAACTAAAACTAAAATGTCTTAGTAAGATACAACCAAAATGCGGACCTAAGTGGGACTTCCCCTGTTGAGGGACTTCCCAGTCGGTCTCTGAAAACAGCTTTTAGTGAACAAACAGTTTTACAACAACGAAACAACTTACAATCAACAAGAGAGTCTCTGCTGTCATTCCTTCTCATGATCCACGACACATTTCCACTGTTTCCTTCAGTCTTCTGCAGTTCTTGAACATTTCCTGAAACAATCTCTCTCTCTCTCTCTCTCTCTCTCTCTCTCTCTCTCTCTCTCTCTCTCTCTCTCTCGCTCTCTCGCTCTCTCTCGCTCTCTCTCGTTCTCTCTCTCTCGCTCTCTCTCTCTCTCTCTAGCTCTCTCTCTCTCTAGCTCTCTCTCTCTCTCTCTCTCTCTCTCTCACACACACACATCAGCCAAGGAAAGGAAGTGGCTGATCTGGCAAAACTCACTGTAAGTTGATGTTCATGTTGGCCTGTAACACCACTAAGAGTTTAAAGAGGAATCACAGAAATGATTAATACAGTACATAAAAGAAACAAAGGGAAGTGTCCACTATATAGGTCATAAAATGACTCTCAGAATAGCACGTTTAAATGATTATTGATCGAGAATAGGGAAATATAGGGAATGTAGCAATTAAACAGAAACGATTGAACATGTGCTTCTGTATCGCATATGAAAGAGAAGCACATCCATTAAAAAACATAACTAATTAATTGCCCTTTTTTTCTGTAAATAATCACACCAACATTAAAAGCTTTTAATACATTTTTATTTTGTAATAATTTCACATTTACTCTCCAAATTAACGAAACAACATAGAGGCAGTGTATTTTAAATATGTGTCTTTTAAGGCCACAGTGTCTCTGAAATTGTTTTTCCATCTTAATTTTAGCCAGTTATAATAGCCATTCTGCATTACAGTATAATTAAAAGCTATACATTTTAACATTTATTAGGCTTTTAAATTAAGTGAACTTAAAACAGTCTTCACATAAACCCGTTTGAATAAATGTCACATTTAGCTATAATTAAAAATAACCCAATAAAATGACCCAATTGGGTTAAAAAATAGATCTGAAACCTACATGTAAAATAGGGCATAATGCAGCGAAGTTTACGAGAAGAATGAGAAGTTTCTCTAAATGAACTCAAATGTCATCAGTAAAATATCATTGATGGTTTTGGCTGCTCATGAATCCGAGGATCAGTTTCTGCCTGGACATAAAATCATATTCTAAACAATCAAATTTGTCTGTTGTGGTGGAGATTAGACGAGATCTGTGGTGACGTACTGCATTGTGGGACATGTAGGTGTCTGAAGTGTACATATGAAGTAGACTCGCTCCCTCGGTCAAAATCGAGGGAACTTCCCTCCACTTCAGGAATCCACCTCAAAATGGTGGCAGGGATTCCCCCGAGGGGAAGTGCTTAGGGGAAGTTTGCAAGTGCGTGTCTGAAAGTGGACTGGAACGCAGCCCAAGGACAGTTGCAACATGTGATTTTTCTCCAATCAGAAACAAGCTAGAGTGAGACACTCACACTGCACATGCACAGTTAGACACCCTCCCCACCACCACCACCACCAAGAAGACAGTAGACATATTCAGGATCTGCTGCTGCATTTACTGAACAAACTTGTTTTGGAGGTATGAAAGTATTTTTTTCATGAGATGTATTTTTGTCATTCTGTCCTGACATTTTGTATGAATTAATCAAAACTAACTTAGTTTGAATTATTGTTGTATTGACTTCTAAGTGCCATGGTGAGCATGTGTCAGAGTCAGTGTATTTAGCATGTTCTGTCGTGGATGATAGGGTCGGGGACGGTTGCAACAAGTTATAAATTGCATGTTTAATAAAAGTTTGTTGCATTGCAAATTGTTCAATTCTTCCTGTCTGACACTTAAATATGGAGAGATTGAATAGCATCTGTAACACCTGCACACTGAATCTATGTAGGCCTATGTTCTACACAATCAAAACTCAATAACTGTTATTTGATAAATATGACTAAATAAATAATAGGTTACAATAATATTACTGTATAAATAAATAATACTATAATATTATAGTAGGCCTAAAACAGTTAATATTTTCAGAATTCTTTGCTCATTGAGACAAAAAGCTAAAGTTAATTAGTGAAATTTAAGGTATTTTTAACATGCAATTTTCATCTGGCTTCTTCCATTCAAATAAATACTGTGAACGATATGTCATAATCCTCCTGAGACCCAGAAAAAAAAAGTTTTTTGAATTCAGTTTTTTTTTTTTTTTCTCTCATATCATCACATTGTTTAGACTAGAGCATAACAATTTTAAAATAAAATTTTAATAATATTTAATTCATACATTATGCTATGTCCTCTGTAGTGGACACCAGGACTAAGTTGTTTAAATGACATGAAATTATATTTATAGGCAAAAACAATGGGATTTTTTTTTTTCAATCACCAATAAATGTTGGGGTTTCAGGATTTTTTTAGCCAAAATTTGTATAAAGATGATTCTCAACTATGTTATGAACGATATAACGGAATGAATTGATACACCATTTTACTTTATGCAATATGTGAGCCATCAATTAATATTCCCATTCAATACAATGCATCTATACACTGTATCTAATTTGCACATTAATGTGTTCTTGGAGCGACATTTAATGAAAAAAGAAGTGTAATAATTGGATTGGCAACATTTTAATAATAATATGTAATATTTCATAGGAATATTGATGTATAATTTATTTACATATTCACTTGTTGTGTCTCCCAAATGCCTGATAAACATGTATGTAAGTCCTGATGTCTTGATGTGTGTGAAATCAATGCCCTGTTCTGAACAGAAAGTCATATTTTGATTTGAAACCCCTTAACATTTTCCTGAGATGTTGGTTTATGAAATACAATTTGAAAAGTAGTCCGATTTAAATTATAATTACAATATATTATCATATTTCCTACATTTGATCACTAAATTAATGTCAGACAGTTTTAAAGACCAAGGAGAAGTTGTTTTCATGGTGAAACCTCCAAACATGTGGTGTCTCTGAAAAGCCCTGAATGTGCTCTTTACAGGACACCCATCTTGTGACATGTGACAATAAAACTGCAATAAAAGTGCAATGAAATAAATTGCATAAATTCCCCCTCCCCCCAAAAAAAATGATATATGTAACCTTTTTATGTAACATTGTTGGATTTTTTTTTTCAATCATTTTAAAATTAGATATAATAAGAGTTTTAATGTATCAGCCTGAATGTTAAGTGTTGTTTTTTTTTTCCTTTTCCTGTCAGGATCATATCGTCAAGTTTGGTTTGGTTCAGTTGTGTTCTGGGCTAGACCTCCCTGCACATCCATGCAATTCAATACATTTATGAACACACAATTTGACAAATTAGTCTGATTCAAATGGGAATCAGAAGACCAAACGCTGACTGGCCGAGAGGAGGAGCTGAGGATGGAGGAGGGTCATTAGCTCCTGAGAAACTAGATAACTTCTGATAATACTGAAGGACCTTATGGATTCTGTGATAGGCATCATATCCCTGAAGAGACGTGGATCAGATGAGTCAGCTGATGCAAGCTTTAGATTACAGCTGATACACGGGCATTGAGAAACCGTGTGCAGTTCATGTTATTAATAGAAATAACCACTTACTCTGTCATATGTGCATCTAAAAAAGTGCATATAGTATTTACTGTGTATCTGACTTCCATCAGTGAGTGGTGAACATGGTCAGCACATTAATGGTGAAGTAAAAATATTTTAATTAGTACTCTTGGCCTCCCTAATACTTACTTTTAGGATAAAAGCTCCAGGATGTGCTGTCCTTTTCTTTTTGATGTGGCAGTGTGTCACATGCCCATCTTGATACATGAATGCATTTTTATGAATGACCTGTTATCAATTTAAATAGCTCAGTACTCCATTATTATTATTATTGTTTTTCCGTCCAATGTTCATTGATCATTTTCCACACTGTAAGACTAAAATTATAGTGATTATGTGTCACTGCACATGCATATTAGTCTGGCAAGCCAGGTACACGAGGTGATTGGCCTGACTAGAGTTTGTTTTTCCAGCTCAAAAGTCAATGGAGAGTTGCTATACCCTGGCTGCAAAAAATACATTTTGCTGCCGCTAGGGTGCGTCTAGATTTCTAGGCTACATGCATATGGTTATATATTGGTAATCTTTAAAAGGGACAAAGGTTTTACATATTTGCTTTTTTTTTTAACACTTAAAGTTCCTGACGGGAATTAAACGTGTGGAAACTACCGGCGAAGAACATTAAAAAAAGACCGCCGAGGCTAGTGAAGTGACGTCATAAATTGTTGTTGTACCAGCAATATCTCCAAGATTTGTTTTTCACTGTAGAAATCTCAAATGTCATGATTTGCACCTTTCTTCCTCCACTTCAAGCACTGTTTGTAATAGTCAAGAAAGAGGCTAATATACATAGCTAGATAGATCGTCTAGTTAGATAATAGTGGAGTGTGTAGGAGTGCATGTTCCTGGAGTGTTTTAAAGAGCTGTGTTTCTCTTGTGCCGTGTGGGAGATTCACTTGAAACACTCGTGGTTTACAACCTTCCACACATGCCTGCATGATGAAACTTAGTGTATTTACTAGATGCCACATCAACACTTTATACAGTAGAGAAAAAATTGCGCCAAAGATAAAAACTCTTTGGAAGATATCACTGAGCATTTATTTAACCATAGCTAAAGTAAATTTAGTATTGAAGTTTGTTCATCTCAGTTTTTTGTGTTTTCCGTTCCTTCACTGGTTAAAACCACATCCTGCTTCTTTCAGCTTGTTTCTCCGTGTCAGAGAAAACCACCATCACATAGCCTACATTAATAACTTAGTTGCAAGGCAGGTTTGAATCATGTGTCAAGCCATCCAAACCTCTCCTGCAAATGTAATATTTCTCACAACGTTTATTAACTTTATATTCATCTTCTCCACTTGTCTGATAACTCAGATCATCTGCTTGCCATGCCAGATCAGCTTGTCCTGGGGAAGATGGGTTCTTGCATGATTTATTATTATTATTATTATTGTAACCTTTATTTTACCAGGAAAAGAAGCACAATGAGTGTTGTGTGCATCCTGGCCAAGACTGACAGACACAGCTCGTTTGAGTTTAACAGATGACATCCATCATTGCATACACATATACACACACAAGCAAATCCAATCAAATTACATATCATATTACTAGTTATAATATCAATACATAACCAGTTAAAACATCTACAGCCCGATGTTTCATTCGCCAAATTGCTTAAAACTACTTTGAAAATGTCCAGTGAAACCAGCCCCCTAAGTTTCAACGTACTTTGCAAATTATTCCAGGCAGAGGGAGCAGCAAATTTGAAGGCATTTTCCCCCAATTCAGCACTGTTAGGGGGGAACAGTTTAGGACCCAAGGACCAGATGTTTGAAGAAAGACCCGGAGTCAGAATTATAATAAAATTTAAGAAAAGTTTTACTGAAGATAGTTTGCAGTTTCATCAGCAGAAGTTCAGCTTCAAGACTCACACAGGAGTTCGTAGGCCACCTCGCTTACAGTTACAAAGATCACAGCAGTTATACCCTACACACACACACACACACACACACACACACACACACACACACACAGTGGTTATACCCTACACCACACACACACACACACACACACACACACACACACACACACACACAGCAGTTATACCACACACCACACACACACACACACACACACACAGCAGTTATACCTACACCACACACACACATACACACACACACACAAGTTATACCATACACCACACACACACACACAGCAGTTATACCATACACCACACACACACACACACACACACACACAAGCAGTTATCCCATACACCACACACACACACACACACAGCAGTTATACCATACACCACACACACACACACACACACACACACACATAGCAGTCATACGCTACACCAAGGTCTAAGCTGCGTCCTTGCTTCAGGTTGCAGTTTTTGATTGGCCAAGAACAAGTCTAAGCAAATGTCCACACATGGATAGATAGGAGAGTATCGAAAGTATAGAAAGGCGTCCTTGGGTCTGTTGAAGTGTCCCATAACTCCTATACAAGACCTGCACAGAACATCCAATGCACACACTAAAGCACTAGGGATTCGCAGTTTCTCCAAGGTTGAAGGCCTCAGCTAACTATCATCAGGACAAACCACCAAACTGATAATAGTCAAGTCATCTTCATTTATAGAGCGCTTTTAACAGCGTAGATTGTTCCAAAGCAGCTTTACAGAGATAATAGGAGATTACAGTAACAGAGATTTGTTTTGGCTTTACAGCAGCTCTAGAATAAAGTTATTGTCCAGCTAAAGTTAGTTTTGATTGAGTCACTTCCGTTGCAACGATCATTAGTTATTAACTTAGGTTATTTCTCGCTAACACAACACCGTTTTAACAGAAAATTCTTAAGTTTTTTCTGTGCAAACTTCAAAAACACAAACCTGTGAGAACGCCGATGGCGTGCACATGCGTATTACGTGTTCAGTCTATAGGTACGTGCGTTTGAATATATGTGTGCAGGTGTGTAGTCCTTCCCTACAAACCAACCCTCAACATACTACTTGTCTGGCCTTAAAATTTATAATACTGAATTTTCACCGCTTCCGCGTAGTCACGCGAACCGAAATTATCCCGACAGCGCGTTATCTGTAGAGAGGTAAAGGGAGGGGAGGGAGGCCTTCACAGGGAAGAGCCTAGTTGACACTTCAGGACTGCGCTGTCGTCACGTCCAGGCGAAGGTCCCTCATCAGATCTGGATACGGCCTGGATCCGGCGGACTGCGGTAAACCTCGGGATAAACAGAGAGACTAATATTAGCGTAGGAAATTACTAGTCATCCAAATTTTTTCATCAGCTATGTATTTCGTTAATTTTGTGAATTTGTAAGTTTTGTCAGGGCGTGAAGAAATGTAGAGCCGAGTATCATCAGCATAACAGTGTAACAGTAGTATAATAATACATTCCCTCCTCAGGAAGAAGTACAGATAATATTCACTTTATTCTCAAGAGAAATTTATACACATGAAAGAGGTACAATTCTGTAAATCAGGTGAAGTCACATATAGTTTGACCCCTGTAACTGTGACGAATCTCGTCGCTTCTGTAACTGGATCTGGTCTCGCTCCTGTATTCTGCGTTGTGTTTTGACCAATTCGTTCACACGTCCTTCGTGCACTCTGAGTTAGTGGGCCCAATTCCCCAATAAATGTAAGGACACATCATCTCTGTTGATCTGTATTTACTGAAAAGCTAAATAAAACATCTTCTCAGTGGTGTTTCGCTGCAGACATTACACATCAACAGCACGCATTCCCCGTAGCAACTGCTGTGTTCAACAATAACCAATAGTAGAACCGCAACACACGACCACATTTCGTATGAAACATGATGCAATAATAAAAGCAAAAGCAATAATAAACACAAAAATATATATAAAAACATACCTGAAAAGTTAAATAAAACGTCTTCTCAGTGGTGTTTCGCTGCAGACATTACACATCTAAATAAAATAAAATAAAATTAACAACCTCGTGGCCTTGCTAACAAGAGCACAAGTTCACAAAAGGCCATAGCCTACTAGTCAAATATATGTTACTCGGATTAAATGGTTAGCTAAACCAAATCACAAAATACTTGAAATCGCTAGTCATTTTTGCGCTATAATCACACAAACATTGCCAAAATGAGACAGAGCATGAATTTACGTACAACAGCACGCATTCCCCGTAGCAACTGCTGTGTTACGCTATATTCCGTCAAACCACATGAGGGCACTATTTTAACATAAAACAAATAACTGCTGCTGAATTCAGGAGGATTCACAATAAAACTAAACACAAATTCTAACTCTGTTACATAACATTAACTTGTAAGATAGAAACAGATATATGGATGACACTTTCCATATTCTGGAAGCCGGACTAAATGAGCAAGCACTGTCACTGCATTCAGATATCAGATCCAGACATTACAGAATACATGAAAAGAATATTTCAGTAGGGAACTTCTATAACAAAGTCAAATCTCACAAGCCTAGAGAAGTCACTCAACTCATGTGATGTTTAGAAGGAAAAATGTTGATTAATACCTTGATTATAATCACTCA
Organism: Scardinius erythrophthalmus; assembly: GCF_964197995.2. NCBI lineage: Eukaryota > Metazoa > Chordata > Actinopteri > Cypriniformes > Leuciscidae > Scardinius > Scardinius erythrophthalmus. Next base: position 7,688,276 of record NC_138221.1, on the reverse strand, counting down.
TTACATATACACTGAAGCAGCAGTGGATTCCAATTTTGCCCCATGCTCTAGTCATTAACACGTCACCAACGCATCAGCACCGAAAACATGGGGATTTTTTTCGGCAATAATCACAAATCCTATTCGATATTCTATAATTAAATACACTAATCGAATATTTGAAAATTGTGACTCATCCCTAGTCACTTTATCCAGTGTAAAACCCAGACACCGCCACACAAATGTGGCTTTTTGTTAATGGCTTTCCTACTACAGGATTTAACACAGAGTAACAGCTCACTACCAGTTACAAAAGACACTGTAACAGTCTGTCGCAGGCAATTTTAGTTGCATTTTTCATCAATTAATTTCTTAAATGATCCTTTGGCCATATGGTCTGGCCTGCCATATAGTGGCGAAATTTTTTTTTTTTGGGCTGATGTTAAACTTACTTGCCTTTCCCTGATGCAAGTTATCAGAAATTTGTGGAAATATATTCAATTTTTCAACTTAATACTTAAAACTTAAAAAGGAAAACATGAAAAAAATTAGATGCAGTTATCAGTCCTCACTTGACTCTGGTCTACCATTGCCATCAGATTGTGGTTTCTAAGAACAATTTGATGATTATTCTGCAAACGTAAAAGTGATGTTGCTCATATTGTGTGTGATATTTCTACTCACTGATCTGATCACGCCATGAGAAACATTCATACTGTTATCTGAGGAACTGCTGACAGCACTGGCGTCTGAGAGTCTGTGATACTCATCCATCTATAGGGGAAGACATACAGAATATTTATGAAATATCTATGATATTTACATTTCAAATATACTGACCGAAAGCTTTTAGTGTTCATAATATAATGCAACTAAATAATCTTAATTCTGTCATATCTTGTTATTAAATGGACAAAACTTGAGGTGTGTTTTTGTCCTCCTGGAAATCTTGAAAATGCATAAGAGGTCAGGGAATGTTGAAGCATTCAGGTTAACCCTTTAGTAATGCGCTACAGGGGTGAAAAACTATTACAAAAACACACACACACACACATTTGGGTTTCATTTCTTTAGAAATGAATTAACAGCACTTTAGAAATGAGTTTACTGCATATTTCATCACCAATTAATTATGTCACCATGGCATTTTTGTCAAAATTGAGATTCAAAACAACTGATTAAAAAAAAGAGTGGTGGGTAGTGTTCTCTAAATGAGGGAAAAGGGAGATTATTCATATTTTTTATTCATGTAATTTCTCTTTCACACCACCAGAGGACGCATAATGTATGTAAAAAAAAAAAAAAAAAGATTGTGAGTGAAAGACTTAAATGGGTTTATGAATATTTTTTTATGTTACACTAACATTTTTATGTTAGTGTGGGGCACACACTAACATGGGCTAGTTGTAAAACACTTGTTTTAAATATTTCCACACATGCCAGCATGAGAAACTTAGTGTATTTATTAGTTGCCATATCAACACTATATAGAGAGGAAAATGCATCAAAAGTAAGAAATCTTTGGAATATATCACTGAACATTTATTTAACCTTAGCATAAGTAAATTTCTTAAGTACATTTTTCATCTCTGTTTTTTGTGTTTATTTAAAATTAGAAAAATCTGATATTGTTTTTGTAATGTCACCAGCTGGAGTGCCCTTGAGAGCCACCAGAGGGCACTCCACACCAGACTATTGTCACTCTCACAAAATACATTTCCCAGAACTCACTGCCCGGACTCATCACTGATTGCATTAACTTGTATCTCATTACCTTGTTAGTTTCAGCTTATTTATTCCATGTTCACTCATTCACTCACTGCAAAGTTTTGTTTTAGTGTCACACAGCAATTCTGAGCATTCTCACGGTTTTCATGTCTCTTGGTTTTGGATTTCTTGCCCTGTTCCCTGGATTACTCTTTTGCCTCTGACCCCTGCCTGTTTTGTGTGTTTGTTTGTACGGACTGCCTGCCTGTGGTTGACCTTGCCTGTTCTTTGGATTATGCTCTTCCACCTCTGCCAAGGTAACCGTCCGATTAAGGATTTTGTCAAAGAGTTTTGTGAGCTTAGCCATGTGGTTAACTTTAATGATGCTGTTTTAAAGGACATTTTTCGCCATGGACTTAATAACCTTCTTAATTATATCATGCCTGACAATACCCCTCACTGGAATCTAGTTAACTATATTGACCTTGCCATTTTGCTGAGCAGCTTATTTTCTGTGGGCTTTACGGATGAGGAGCCTTGCAAGCCCACGGTATCCTCTAAGCCTGAGCCACTTCACGTCATGCCTACTCTGGTGTTGGCAACTCCAGTACTAACACTGCTCACCAGCGCAGTCACATCAGAGCCTCGTCCCACAATGGTCGCTGCCGAGCCAGAGCTTCACGTCAGTCCTGCCGAGCCAGAGCTTCACGTCAGTCCTGCCGAGCCAGAGACTGTTCACGTCAGTCCTGCCGAGCCAGAGACCGTTCAAGCCAGGCCTTCCCATCCAGAGACCGTTCACGCCAGGCCTGCCCATCCACAGACCGTTCACGCCAGGCCTTCCCATCCAGAGACCGTTCACGCCAGGCCTGCCCATCCACAGACCGTTCACGCCAGGCATTCCCATCCAGAGACCGTTCACCCCAGGCCTGCCCATCCAGGGACCGTTCACGCCAGGCCTGCCCATCCAGAGACCGTTCACGTCAGTCCTGCCGAGCCAGAGACCGTTCATGCCAGGCCTTCCCATCCAGAGACCGTTCACGTCAGGCCTGCCCATCCAGAGACCGTTCACGCCAGGTCTGCCGAGCCAGAGACCGTTCACGCCAGGCCTTCCCATCCAGAGACCGTTCATGTCAGTCCTGCCGAGCCAGAGACCGTTCATGTCAGTCCTGTCGAGCCAGAGACGTTCAAGCCAGGCCTTCCCATTCAGAGACCGTTCACGCCAGGCCTGCCCAGCCACAGACCGTTCACGCTAGGCCTTCCCATCCAGAGACCGTTCACGTCAGGCCTTCCCATCCAGAAACTGTGCACGTCAGTCCTGCTCATCCAGAGACCATTCACGCCAGGCCTGCCCATCCAGAGTCCGTTCACGCCAGGCCTGCCGAGCCAGAGACCGTTTATGCCAGGCCTTCCCATCCATAGACCGTTCACGTCAGTCCTGCCGAGCCAGAGACTGCCTTCTCCGCCCTGGCCGCCTGCAGGGTCGTCTCCTCCCCCAGCTCCACCTTCCCATGGACATGTCGGAAAATCGCGGCGCGCACAGTCGCAGCGGCTAGGAGCTCTCACAGTGGGCATAGGTTTTTTACTGTTTTGGTAGCACTCAATATTATTGCACGCAGCTTTCAAATGGAGACACATACATATAGTCACCATGAACTATTACGATTTAGCAATGAAGCAGAATACCATCTTCCAGTGGATACATCCATCCATCCCCCCTGAGACGACCCTTCAGATGGAGCAGGGGGAGGAGATGACCCTTCAGGCTGCGCAGGGAGAGGAGACGACCCCTCAGGCTCAGCAGGGGGAGGAGATGACCCTTCAGGTGGAGCAGGGGGAGGAGACGACCCTTCAGATGGAGCAGGGGGAGGAGATGACCCTTCAGGCTGCGCAGGGAGAGGAGACGACCCCTCAGGCTCAGCAGGGGGAGGAGATGACCCTTCAGGTGGAGCAGGGGGAGGAGACGACCTTCAGGTGGAGCAGGGGGAGGAGACGACCCTTCAGGTGGAGCAGGGAGAGGAGATGACCCTTCAGGCGGAGCAGGGGGAGGAGACGACCCTTCAGGTGGTGTAGGGGTAGGAGACGACCCTTCAGATGGAGCAGGGGGAGGAGATGACACTTCAGGCTGCGCAGGGAGAGAGGAAACGACCCCTCAGGCTGAGCAGGGGGAGGAGACGACCCTTCAGGCTGAGCAGGGGGAGGAGACGACCCTTCAGGCTGCGCAGGGGGAGGAGACGACCCTTCAGGCTGCGCAGAGGGAGGAGACGACCCCTCAGGCTCAGCAGGGGGAGGAGACGACCCCTCAGGTGGAGCAGGGGGAGGAGACGACCCTTCAGGCTGAGCAGGGGGAGGAGATGACCCTTCAGGTGGAGCAGGGAGAGGAGACGACCCCTCAGGCTGAGCAGGGGGAGGAGACGACCCTTCAGGCTGAGCAGGGGGAGGAGACGACCCTTCAGGCGTAGCAGGGGGAAGGAGACGACCCTTCAGGTGGAGCAGGGGGAGGAGACGAACCTTCAGGTGGAGCAGGGGGAGGAGATGACCCTTCAGGCTGCGCAGGGAGAGGAGACGACCCCTCAGGCTGAGCAGGGGGAGGAGACGACCCTTCAGGCGGAGCAGGGGGAGGAGACGACCCTTCAGGCGGAGCAGGGGGAGGAGACGACCCTTCAGGCTGAGCAGGGTAAGGAGACGACCCTTCAGGCGGAGCAGGGGGAGGAGACGACCCTTCAGGTGGAGCAGGGGGAGGAGATGACCTTTCAGGTGGAGCAGGGGGAGGAGACTACCCTTCAGGCGGAGCAGGGGGAGGAAACGACCCTTCTGGCGGAGCAGGGGGAGGAGACGACCCTTCAGGCTGCGCAGGGGGAGGAGATGACCCTTCAGGCTGCGCAGAGGGAGGAGACGACCCTTCAGGCGGAGCAGGGGGAGGAGACGACCCCTCAGGCTGAGCAGGGGGAGGAGACGACCCTTCAGGCGGAGCAGGGGGAGGAGACGACCCTTCAGGTGGAGCAGGGGGAGGAGACGACCCTTCAGGCTGAGCAGGGAGAGGAGACGACCCCTCAGGCTCAGCAGGGGGAGGAGATGACCCTTCAGGTGGAGCAGGGGGAGGAGACGACCCTTCAGATGGAGCAGGGGGAGGAGATGACCCTTCAGGCTGCGCAGGGAGAGGAGACGACCCCTCAGGCTCAGCAGGGGGAGGAGATGACCCTTCAGGTGGAGCAGGGGGAGGAGACGACCTTCAGGTGGAGCAGGGGGAGGAGACGACCCTTCAGGTGGAGCAGGGAGAGGAGACGACCCTTCAGGTGGTGTAGGGGGAGGAAACGACCCTTCTGGCGGAGCAGGGGGAGGAGACGACCCTTCAGGCTGCGCAGGGGGAGGAGATGACCCTTCAGGCTGCGCAGAGGGAGGAGACGACCCTTCAGGCGGAGCAGGGGGAGGAGACGACCCCTCAGGCTGAGCAGGGGGAGGAGACGACCCTTCAGGCGGAGCAGGGGGAGGAGACGACCCTTCAGGTGGAGCAGGAGGAGGAGACGACCCTTCAGGCTGAGCAGGGGGAGGAGACGACCCTTCAGGCGGAGCAGGGGGAGGAGACGACCCTTCAGGTGGAGCAGGGGGAGGAGATGACCTTTCAGGTGGAGCAGGGGGAGGAGACTACCCTTCAGGCGGAGCAGGGGGAGGAAACGACCCTTCTGGCGGAGCAGGGGGAGGAGACGACCCTTCAGGCTGCGCAGGGGGAGGAGATGACCCTTCAGGCTGCGCAGAGGGAGGAGACGACCCCTCAGGCTCAGCAGGGGGAGGAGACGATCCTTCAGGCTGAGCAGGGGGAGGAGACTACCCTTCAGGCTGCGTAGGGGGAGGAGACAACCTTTCTGGCTGAGCAGGGGGAGGAGACAACCCTTCTGGCTGAGCAGGGGGAGGAGATGACCTTTCAGGTGGAGCAGGGGGAGGAGACGACCTCTCAGGCTGAGCAGGGATTGAAGACGACCCTTCAGGTTGAGCAGGGGGAGGAGACCTTTCCCATCCAGAGACCATTCACGTCAGTCCTGCCGAGCCAGAAACCGCTCAAGCCAGGCCTTCTCATCCAGAGACCGTTCACGCCAGGCCTTCCCATCCAGAGACTGTTTATGCCAGGCCTGCCAATCCAGGGACCGTTCACGCCAGGCCTGCCCATCCAGAGACTGTTCACGTCAGTCCTGCTGAGCCAGAGACCGTTCACGCCAGGCCTGGCCAGACTGATTGAAGACGACCCTTCAGGTTGAGCAGGGGGAGGAGACCTTTCCCATCCAGAGACCATTCACGTCAGTCCTGCCGAGCCAGAAACCGCTCAAGCCAGGCCTTCTCATCCAGAGACCATTCACGCCAGGCCTGCCCATCCACAGACCGTTCACGCTAGGCCTTCCCATCCAGAGACTGTTTATGCCAGGCCTGCCAATCCAGGGACCGTTCACGCCAGGCCTGCCCATCCAGAGACTGTTCACGTCAGTCCTGCCGAGCCAGAGACCGTTCATGCCAGCCCTTCCCATCCAGAGACCGTTCACGTCAGGCCTGCCCATCCAGAGACTGTTCACGCCAGGCCTGCCCATCCAGAGACCGTTCACGCCAGGCCTGCCCATCCAGAGACCGTTCACGTCAGTCCTGCTGAGCCAGAGACCGTTCACGCCAGGCCTTCCCATCCAGAGACCATTCACGCCAGGCCTGCCCATCCACAGACTGTTCACGCCAGGCCTTCGCATCCAGAGACCGTTCACGCCAGGCCTGCCCATCCACAGACCGTTCACGCCAGGCCTTCCCATCCAGAGATCGTTCACGCCAGGCCTGCCCATCCAGAGACTGTTCACGTCAGTCCTGCCGAGCCAGAGACTGTTCACGCTAGGCCTTCCCATCCAGAGACCGTTCATGCCAGGCCTGCCCATCCATCCAGAGACCGTTCACATCAGTCCTGCCGAGCCAGAGACTGCCTGCGCCACCGTGGCCGCCTCCAGGGTCGTCTCCTCCACCTGCTCCACCCTCCCATGGACATGTCGGAAAATGGCGGCGCGCACAGTCGCAGCGGCTAGGAGCTCTCACATTGGGCATAGGTTGTTTGCTGTTTTGGTAGCACTCAATATTATTGCACGCAGTTTTCAAATACAGACACACACATACAGTCGCCATGAACTATTACGATTTAACAACGGAGCAGAATACCATCTTCCAGTGGATACATCCGTCCATCCCACCCCCCCACCCCCGAGACGACCCTTCAGATGGAGCAGGGGGAGGAGACGACCCTTCAGGCAGCGCAGGGAGAGGAGACGACCCTGCCAATCCAGGGACCGTTCACGCCAGGCCTGCCCATCCAGAGACTGTTCACGTCAGTCCTGCCGAGCCAGAGACCGTTCATGCCAGCCCTTCCCATCCAGAGACCGTTCACGTCAGGCCTGCCCATCCAGAGACTGTTCACGCCAGGCCTGCCCATCCAGAGACCGTTCACGCCAGGCCTGCCCATCCAGAGACCGTTCACATCAGTCCTGCTGAGCCAGAGACCGTTCACGCCAGGCCTTCCCATCCAGAGACCGTTCACGCCAGGCCTGCCCATCCACAGACTGTTCACGCCAGGCCTTCCCATCCAGAGACCGTTCACGCCAGGCCTGCCCATCCACAGACCGTTCACGCCAGGCCTTCGCATCCAGAGACCGTTCACGCCAGGCCTGCCCATCCACAGACCGTTCACGCCAGGCCTTCCCATCCAGAGATCGTTCACGTCAGGCCTGCCCATCCAGAGACTGTTCACGTCAGTCCTGCCGAGCCAGAGACTGTTCACGCTAGGCCTTCCCATCCAGAGACCGTTCATGCCAGGCCTGCCCATCTATCCAGAGACCGTTCACATCAGTCCTGCCGAGCCAGAGACTGCCTGCGCCACCGTGGCCGCCTCCAGGGTCGTCTCCTCCACCTGCTCCACCCTCCCATGGACATGTCGGAAAATGGCGGCGCGCACAGTCGCAGCGGCTAGGAGCTCTCACATTGGGCATAGGTTGTTTGCTGTTTTGGTAGCACTCAATATTATTGCACGCAGTTTTCAAATACAGACACACACATACAGTCGCCATGAACTATTACGATTTAACAACGGAGCAGAATACCATCTTCCAGTGGATACATCCGTCCATCCCACCCCCCCCCCGAGACGACCCTTCAGATGGAGCAGGGGGAGGAGACGACCCTTCAGGCAGCGCAGGGAGAGGAGACGACCCCTCAGGCTGAGCAGGGGGAAGAGACGACCCTTCAGGCTGAGCAGGGGGAGGAGACGACCCTTCTGGTGGAGCAGGGGGAGGAGACGACCCTTCTGGCAGAGCAGGGGGAGGAGACAACCCTTCTGGCAGAGGAGGGGGAGGAGACAACCCTTCAGGATGGGCAGGGGGAGGAGACGACCCCTTAGGCTGAGCAGGGGGAGGAGACGACCCTTCAGGCGGAGCAGGGGGAGGAGACGACTTTTCAGGCGGATCAGGGGAAGGAGACGACCCTTCAAGTGGTGCAGGGGGAGGACACGACCCTTCAGGCTGCGCAGGGGGAGGAGATGACCCTTCAGGCTGCGCAGGGGGAGGAGACGACCCTTCAGGCTGCGCAGGGAGAGGAGACGACCCCTCAGGCTGCGAAGGGGAGGACACGACCCTTCAGGTGGAGCACGGGGAGGAGACGACCCTTCAGGCTGTGCAGGGGGAGGAGACGACCCTTCAGGCGGAGCAGGGGGAGGAGACGACCCTTCTAGCGGCAGGGGGAGGAGACGACCCTTCTGGCAGAGCAGGGGGAGGAGACGACCCTTCTGGCAGAGCAGGGGGAGGAGACGACCCTTCAGGATGGGCAGGGGGAGGAGACGACCCTTCTGGCAGAGCAGGGGGAGGAGACGACCCTTCAGGATGGGCAGGGGGAGAAGACGACCCCTTAGGCTGAGCAGGGGGAGGAGACGACCCCTTAGGCTGAGCAGGGGGAGGAGACGACCCTTCAGGCTGAGCAGGGGGAGGAGATTACCCTTCAGGCTGAGCAGGGGGAGGAGACGACCCTTCAGGCGGCAGGGGGAGGAGACGACTCTTCAGGTGGAGCAGGGGGAGGAGACGACCCTTCTGGCAGAGCAGGCGGAGGAGACGACCCTTCTGGCTGCAGGGGAGGAGACGACCCTTCAGGTGGAGCAGGGGGAGGAGACGACCCTTCTGGTGGAGCACGGGGAGGAGACGACCCTTCAGGCTGTGCAGGGGGAGGAGACGACCCTTCAGGCGGAGCAGGGGGAGGAGACGACCCTTCTGGCGGCAGGGGGAGGAGACGACCCTTCTGGCAGAGCAGGGGGAGGAGACGACCCTTCTGGCAGAGCAGGGGGAGGAGACGACCCTTCTGGCAGAGCAGGGGGAGGAGACGACCCTTCTAGCAGAGGAGGGGGAGGAGACGACCCTTCAGGATGGGCAGGGGGAGGAGACGACCCCTTAGGCTGAGCAGGGTGAGGAGACGACCCCTTAGGCTGAGCAGGGGGAGGAGACGACCCTTCAGGCTGAGCAGGGGGAGGAGATTACCCTTCAGGCTGAGCAGGGGGAGGAGACGACCCTTCAGGCGGCAGGGGGAGGAGACGACTCTTCAGGTGGAGCAGGGGGAGGAGACGACCCTTCTGGCAGAGCAGGGGAGGAGACGACCCTTCTGGCTGCAGGGGAGGAGACGACTCTTCAGGTGGAGCAGGGGGAGGAGACGACCCTTCTGGCAGAGCAGGGGGAGGAGACGACCCTTCTGGCAGAGGAGGGGGAGGAGACGACCCTTCAGGATGGGCAGGGGGAGGAGACGACCCCTTAGGCTGAGCAGGGGGAGGAGACGACCCTTCAGGCTGAGCAGGGGGAGGAGATTACCCTTCAGGCTGAGCAGGGGGAGGAGATTACCCTTCAGGCGGAGCAGGGGGAGGAGACGACCCTTCAGGCGGAGCAGGGGGAGGAGACGACCCTTCAGCCTGTGCAGGGGGAGGAGACGACCCTTCAGTCTGAGCAGGGGGAGGAGACGACCCTTCAGGTGGAGCGGGGGGAGTAGACGACCCTTCAGGCTGAGTGGGGGAGGAGACGACCCTCCAGGTGGAGCAGGGGGAGGAGACGACCCTTCAGGTGGAGCAAGGGGAGGAGACTACGCTTCAGGCCGAGCAGGGGGAGGAGACGACCCCTCAGGCTGAGCGGGGGAGGAGACGACCATTCAGGCCGAGCGGGGGGAGGAGACGACCCTTCAGGTGGAGCGGGGGGAGGAGATGACCCTTCACATGGAGCGGGGGAAGGAGACGACCCTTCAGGGTGTGCAGGGGGAGGAGACGACCCTTCAGGTGGAGCGGGGGGAGGAGACGACACTTTAGGCTGCGCAGGGGGAGGAGACAACCCTTCAGGTGGAGCAGGAGGAGGAGACGACCCTCCAGGTGGAGCGGGGAGAGGAGACAACCCTTCAGGTGGAGCGGGGGGAGGAGACGACCCTTCAGGCTGAGTGGGGGAGGAGACGACCCTTCAGGTGGAGCAGGGAGAGGAGACGACCCTTCAGGTGGTGTAGGGGTAGGAGACGACCCTTCAGATGGAGCAGGGGGAGGAGATGACACTTCAGGCTGCGCAGGGAGAGAGGAAACGACCCCTCAGGCTGAGCAGGGGGAGGAGACAACCCTTCAGGTGGAGCAGGAGGAGGAGACGACCCTCCAGGTGGAGCGGGGAGAGGAGACAACCCTTCAGGTGGAGCGGGGGAGGAGACGACCCTTCAGGTGGAGCAGGAGGAGACGACCCTTCAGGCTGTGCAGGGGGAGGAGACGACCCTTCAGGTGGAGCGGGGGGAGGAGACGACCCTTCAGCCTGTGCAGGGGGAGGAGACGACCCTTCAGGTGGAGCGGGGGGAGTAGACGACCCTTCACATGGAGCGGGGGAAGGAGACGACCCTTCAGGCTGTGCAGGGGGAGGAGACGACCCTTCAGGTGGAGCGGGGGGAGGAGACGACACTTTAGGCTGCGCAGGGGGAGGAGACAACCCTTCAGGTGGAGCAGGAGGAGGAGACGACCCTCCAGGTGGAGCGGGGAGAGGAGACAACCCTTCAGGTGGAGCGGGGGGAGGAGACGACCCTTCAGGCTGAGTGGGGGAGGAGACGACCCTCCAGGTGGAGCGGGGGAGGAGACGACCCTCCAGGTGGAGCGGGGGAGGAGACGACCCTTCAGGTGGAGCAGGAGGAGACGACCCTTCAGGCTGTGCAGGGGGAGGAGACGACCCTTCAGGTGGAGCGGGGGGAGGAGACGACCCTTCAGCCTGTGCAGGTGGAGGAGACGACCCTTCAGTCTGAGCAGGGGGAGGAGACGACCCTTCAGGTGGAGCGGGGGGAGTAGACGACCCTTCAGGCTGAGTGGGGGAGGAGACGACCCTCCAGGTGGAGCAGGGGGAGGAGACGACCCTTCAGGTGGAGCAAGGGGAGGAGACTACGCTTCAGGCCGAGCAGGGGGAGGAGACGACCCCTCAGGCTGAGCGGGGGAGGAGACGACCCTTCAGGCCGAGCAGGGGGAGGAGACGACCCTTCAGGCCGAGCGGGGGGAGGAGACGACCCCTCAGGCTGAGCGGGGGGAGGAGACGACCCTTCAGGTGGAGCGGGGGAAGGAGACGACCCTTCAGGCTGTGCAGGGGGAGGAGACGACCCTTCAGGTGGAGCGGGGGGAGGAGACGACCTTTAGGCTGCGCAGGGGGAGGAGACAACCCTTCAGGTGGAGCAGGAGGAGGAGACGACCCTTCAGGCTGTGCAGGGGGAGGAGACGACCCTCCAGGTGGAGCGGGGGGAGGAGACGACCCTCCAGGTGGAGCGGGGGGAGGAGACAACCCTTCAGCCTGTGCAGGGGGAGGAGACGACTCTTCACGTGGAGCAAGGGGAGGAGACGACCCTTCAGGTGGAGCGGGGGGAGGAGACGACCCTTCAGGTGGAGCGGGGGGAGGAGACGACCCTTCAGGCTGAGTGGGGGAGGAGACGACCCTCCAGGTGGAGCGGGGGAGGAGACGACCCTCCAGGTGGAGCGGGGGAGGAGACGACCCTCCAGGTGGAGCGGGGGAGGAGACGACCCTCCAGGTGGAGCGGGGGAGGAGACGACCCTTCAGGTGGAGCAGGGGGCTGGAGACTACGCTTCAGGCCGAGCGGGGGGAGGAGACGACCCTTCAGGCCGAGCGGGGGGAGGAGACGACCCCTCAGGCCGAGCGGGGGGAGGAGACGACCCTTCAGGTGGAGCGGGGGGAGGAGACGACCCTTCAGGCTGCGCAGGGGGAGGAGACGACCCCTCAGGTTGAGCAGGGGGAGGAGACGACCCCTCAGGCTGAGCAGGGGGAGGAGACGACCCCTCTGGCTGAGCAGGGGGAGGAGACGACCCCTCAGGCTGAGCAGGGGGAGGATACGACCCCTCAGGCTGAGCAGGGGGAGGAGACAACCCCTTCAGGGGGAGCAGGGGGAGGAGACGACCCCTCAGGCTGAGCAAGGGGAGGAGACGACCCTTCAGGGGGAGCAGGGGGAGGAGACGACCCTTCAGGTGGAGCAGGGGGAGGAGACGACCCTTCAGGTGGAGCAGGGGGAGGAGACGACCCATCTGGCTGAGCAGGGGGAGGAGACGACCCCTCTGGCTGAGCAGGGGGAGGAGACGACCCCTCAGGTGGAGCAGGGGGAGGCGACGACACTTCAGGCAACCAGGGCGGAGCAGGCGGAGCAGGCAATGCAGGTGACGACCCTGCAGGCGGAGCAAGGGGAGGAGACAACCTTTCAGGTGGAGCAGGGGAAAGTATATGCTTACACTGTACACAAGTATACTGTACAAATAAAAGGTGTCTGAAGGAATTATGGCTACATGAACTTCTATTATAATCAACAAACTGAACCAAAAACAAAATAAGAATTGTTCATTACATATTTTAGATCCATTTTAAAACATACACTTCCATGCACTTGGGGAAAAAAGCTAGTAATAGATTAATATCAATGAATACACACTTTTTTTTATAGAATACATAAGCAACATGAATAATCAACCATGTGTATACAATAGGCTATACAAGAAAAGACATCTCAACAAAATGCATGGAAACACATGTTCCATGTAATAAATCAATGTAAAAATTTACATTTTGACTAATTAAAAATGTCCATCTTGACTTAATTGTAAAACGTGTTACTTACGAATATGAAAATGTAGTGTTAATGTAGCCTATAAAATGAGTGACTGTGCGCGAGTAGCCTATTCAAAAACATATATCTCTATTTTATTTGAATTATTAAGCGAATGAGCTTCCATCGACCAGACGGAAAAAAAAATCGGGACAGTCCCGAAATCTAAGATGTTGTCCCGAATCCCGAAATATTTGGGATTATATTTGTGTAGTTCTAGTATAATTTTCGGGACAAATATAGGGTGAACAGACGTCCCGGAAAATTCGGGACAGTCCCGAAATCTAAAACAGCTTAGATCACGCTAAAAACTAAATAATTGTGTAGATAATTTGCTTTGTGTCACCCGACATCAGGCCGAAGTATTTTGTTCCACACAGTGCCGCGACCAGTCAATCACTCTTTATTAGCGGCTGCGGCAACTTGCACTCGCTTATCAACGTCTAAATTCAAGTCTACGATATTTTTGTAGAATTTCAAAAGAATTCCAGTCCTGGCTGCAGGACGACTGAACCTAACACTAACTAGGCTACTCAATATTTTGCTTTCTAAAGCATAATTTTCGGGACGTCCCGCAAATTATGCTTTAGAAAGCAAAATATTGAGTAGCTAGTGTTTGATAAAATATTTAAAAATAATATAGGCTAGGTATTAGTTTTTAATAATATAGGCCTAGATATTAGTTTTTAATATTTTATCAGACACTAGCTACTCAAGATTTTGCTTTAGTATAATTTTCGGGACGTCCCGCAAATTATGCTTTAGAAAGCAAAATATTGAGTATAGCCTAGTTAAAGCATAATTTGCGGGACGTCCCGAAAATTATACTAAAGCAAAATCTTGAGTAGCTAGTGTCTGATAAAACATTAAAAAATAATATAGGCTATATATATGTAGCCTAGCCTATATTAGTTTTTAATATTTTATCAGACACTAGCTACTCAAGATTTTGCTTTAGTATAATTTTCAGGACGTCCCGCAAAGTATGCTTTAGAAAGCAAAATATTGAGTAGCCTAGTTAGTGTTAGGTTGAGTCGTCCTGCAGCCAGGACTGGAGTTCTTTTGAAATTCTACAAAAATATCGTAGGCTTGAATTTAGACATTGATTAAAGACTCAAGACAGACTGTTGATCTTTGAATAAAGATATATTTGTTTCAGGTTTGAAATTCATTATCTTTTATAGGCTGTAGTCTGATATCATATGACAACGACGACTCTGTCTAAACCTTCGAAATTATTATCAAAATAAGTAAATGCCCTTTAAACAAAATTTAGCTTCAAATAAAGATTGTAGATCTATTACACTGTAAGGCTATTCCAGTAGTGACTGTTAAAATGTTTTCAATGAGATTCGTTCAAAACCTCTGGACAAAAGTCTTCATTAATTAACTTTATACACACACACACACACACACACACACACACACACACACACACACACACACACATACATACACAAATACATAGCCTATATATATATATATATATATATATATATTTTTTTTTATTAATCATTATTTAATATGTGTGTGTGTGTGTCTCCGTGTTTTCCACAAATTTTGTACATGCAAATTTTATAATATCCAAGGTAACCATTTCTAGTGATTGTGCAGTTAATTGTGATAGATTGTTACTGTCTGTAAAGTCACTGCTTCTCAGTTTAACTTTCCCTGACCAAAGGAGCTAAAATATCCAAATAACTAAATGAATAGCTTTGAATAAAGTTTATGGGATTCACTGGTGTTACCAATAAGAAAAGTGACACCAGTGACAATGAAAAATGCATGTTTACAAAATGGCGGCCCCAAGGTGTCAAACCACATGTTGTCAATCATGGTATAGGTATCACTAACTTTAGTTCAGTTTTTGGGTCCCATTGACTTCCATAGTATATTTTTTTCCTACTATGGAAGTCAATGGGACCCAAAAACTGTCTGGTTACTGATAATCTTCTAAATATCTTCCTTTCTGTTCAGCAGAAGAAAGAAATTCATACAGCTTTGAAACAACATGAGGGTGAGTATATGATGACAGAATTTTCATTTTAAAAGTGAAGTTCTCCGTTAAGGGGGGCGTTTTCCCCCACTCTACCCCGTGAAATATATCTTTAATAAAATAAAATTAATCATAACGTGAAACAGAATTTTGGTCTTACCGCCCACCCCTACCGTGTGGGACTTGAAAAACTCGTGGTTTAAAACTTTCCACACATGCCAGCATGATGAAACTTAGTGCACTAGTTTCCATATCAGCTCTATTGTTCCGGCCCTGGACGTCATGTGTTATTCCCCTTTGCTGTGTGTCAATAATAACCGTGGCCTGACAGAACCATTGGGTTCCTCCAGATGCTGGCTTTAACATAAGAAAAGATCTTCCAGGAACCACTTAAATGTTACGAGATCTTTTAATAACCCTTTTATAGAGTTCTAATTTCCCCCAAAGCACTTCGAGGTCTCGTGGTAATGACAAGGTGACTCTCTCTCTCTCTCTCTCTCTCTCTCTCTCTCTCTCTCTCTCTCTCTCTCTCTCTCTCTCTCACGCACACACACCGTCTCACGCAAGAGGTTTAGCTCAAAGGAAATAGCCTAGCTAGAACGGAAACACAAGATCATAGAGGCACTTCTTCTTCTCGGTTGTTTCCGCATCGCTCCTCTTTCTTTACATCTGGTCCAGTTCATCACTCCTCACTGGTGTCTCGTGTGTTTCTGCTCATAAAGCTGATTCTCCAGCATCAACAGGAGGAGGTTGGGTCTGCTCTTCATCTTTCATCACTCACTCGCGTCAGGTATCAGCTGTGTTTCATATATATCAACTGTTTCAAAATTAAGTAAATCTATAGGCTAATATTTTAAGTATACAAGCCACGTGATATTCAATTTCCCGTGATGCCTTTCCAGCCAAAAAAATTGGAGCCATTTTGTGTAGCACATGTGAAGATGGTGAAAAGGTATAAGCTTAACTTTCTATAAACTTGGTAAAATATTAGATTTTGACGTTTTAACATTAATAAACACTTGTTTATTGTGTTAGTGGGTGAAGATTTTCTGAAACGCAACGTGGTGAAGACACTGAAAAGAGGTAAGCTTAACTTTTTTAACTTAAGGTACACTCGTTCTTTTGGTCAAGAAATTAACTTTTAAACTGAATTTTAGAATTGCTACGAATTTTCAACAATTAGAAACGTGTTACTTACGAATAGGTATGAAAATGTAGTGTTAATGTAGCCTATGAAATGAGTGACTGTGCGCGAGTATTCAAACGTCTATTTTATTTGAATTATTAAGCGAATGAGCTTCCATCGACCGGACGAAAAAAATTCGGGACAGTCCCGAAATCTAAGATGTTGTCCCGAATCCCGAAATATTTGGGATTATATTTGAGTAGGCCTAGTATAATTTTCGGGACAAATATAGGGTGACCAGACGTCCCGGAAATTTCGGGACAGTCCCGAAATCTAAAACAGCTTAGATCACGCTAAAACACACACACACACACACACACACACACACACACACACACATATATTTTTAATGTTTTATCAGACACTAGCTACTCAAGATTATGCTTTAGTATAGGTCCCGCAGAATATGCTTTAGTAGGCTATAGGTCCCGCAGAATATGCTTTAGTAGGCTATAGGTCCCGCAGAATATGATTTAGTATAGGTCCCGCAGATTATGCTTTAGTAGGCTATAGGTCCCGCAGAATATGATTTAGTATAGGTCCCGCAGAATATGATTTAGTATAGGTCCCGCAGATCATGCTTTAGTAGGCTATAGGTCCCGCAGAATATGATTTAGTATAGGCAGAGCCGGTTCTAGACATTAGGAGGCCCTAGGCAAAATTCATGTTGGAGGCCCCCCACCCCCAATAAAAAAACACTTGAAACAAATATGATTCCTAACCTTTTTATTTATACAACATTTAATTTTAAAAGCAGTATATTTTTACTTACACAGTACATAAGTTTGGACACATTACTATTTTTAATGTTTTTGAAAGAAGTCTCTTATGCTCATCAAGCCTGGATTTATTTGATCAAAAAAACAGAAAAATAATAAAGTGAAATATTATTAAAATTTAAAATAATGGTTTTCTATTTTACTATACTTTATATTTCTGTGATGCAAAGCTGAATGTAGTGCCACGTGATCATTCTGATTTATTATCAAATGTTAGAAATGGTGCTTAATATTTATTTTATAACCTGTGATACTTTTTTTCAGGATTTTTGATTATTAAAGAGTTGTTTTAAAAAAGTCTTCACTATCACTTTTTATATATTTAACACATATATTTTTTTTTTCTGTATTTTTGATCAAATAAATGCAGGCTTGTAGAGCATAATAATAAACTTCTTTCAAAAACATTAAAAATAGTAATGGGTCCAGACTTTTACCGGTACTGTACATATTAATCAAACTTTATCTACGGTAATCTCTTTTTTGTTTAATGAAGATGTTATTGTTGTTGTTGTTATTTTGCTGTTTTATTCAATTTATTCACAGTTCCAGAATCCCACTTCAGTAGATGAGCATAAGTGCTTTATATATTGCATTGCTACCTTAAATATGCTATACACAAATCAAGTGGAAGAGAAAGACACGATCGCTACTGAGCAGAAAAAAATATATAAAGTGAAATTATTGGCGTAATGTCAGGAATCTAATCATCAGCAGAATTTAGAAGATAGACCCATATATATGAGATCCTTTAGACTATTTGAAACATTTAAAAATGTTGTAGTGTGTTGGCTTTTTAACTTAGAATACAGACGTCTTGTCTTTTAATTTTGTAGCTTTTTTACTAGTCAGCTCCCGACGCGATGTTATTCATTGTACGCGCAAATTCAAAGCGTCGCGTCTGGGCACGTTAATGACGCTCGCGCTCTTTTAAACTCGTAATAAAGCGGTGAATGATTTTTCCAGAAATGACGCTGATCTACAGTACAAGTTTATATTTAGAATACATTGCAATCACTCCAAAATAGATGACGACAACTCTCACACCTGCATTATGAGCTGTGCTTCTTTGTGTGCTTATTAGGCTTTAGCCTCGCAGCATCTGATGGATGCGTTCGTTACACATACTTTCAGAAGCCGGCACACATTAATTGGTTTAACTGCAGTAATGTAACAGTCTATGGTTAAGATAAACATCGTCACTATTTATAGTGAATTAATAAATATTGAAATAAATTGTAGATAGGACATTTGTACTTTTTTTTTTTTTTTTGTCCCTCTGTCTGGGCCCCATCCCGCCAATCGGGCCCTAGGCACGTGCCTAGTTTGCCTTTGCGTTAATCCGGCTCTGAGTATAGGTCCCGCAGAATATGATTTAGTATAGGTCCCGCAGAATATGATTTAGTAGTATAGGTCCCGCAGAATATGATTTAGTAGTATAGGTCCCGCAGAATATGATTTAGTAGTATAGGTCCCGCAGAATATGATTTAGTAGTATAGGTCCCGCAGAATATGATTTAGTAGTATAGGTCCCGCAGAATATGCTTTAGTATAGGTCCCGCAGAATATGATTTAGTAGTATAGGTCCCGCAGAATATGATTTAGTATAGGTCCCGCAGATTATGCTTTAGTATAGGTCCCGCAGAATATGCTTTAGTATAGCCCATACACAAAATAAATATATTTGAAATATATTTTCAGTATATATTTTGGAATATATGCAAATATTTGAAATTTGCCCAATAAATATGTTTCACACTTAACATCATATATTTTTGTTATATTTCAGAATATATTTCAATATTTGGAATATGCCACATATATTTTGACACTTTTGGGGACATATATTTTGACACTTTTGGGGACCCATACAGAAAAAAATACATTGAAATATATTCTGAAATATAACAAAAATATATGATGTGTGAAATACATTTATTGGGCCAATTTCAAATATTTGCATATATTCCAAAATATATACTGAAAATATATTTCAAATATATTTTTTTTGTGTAGGCTATGGGGGGTCCCGCAGATTATGCTTTAGTATAGGTCCCGCAGATTATGATTTAGTATAGGTCCCGCAGAATATGCTTTAGTATAGGTCCCGCAGATTATGATAAGTATAGGTCCCGCAGAATATGATTTAGTATAGGTCCCGCAGATTATGATTTAGTATAGGTCCCGCAGAATATGATTTAGTATAGGTCCCGCAGATTATGATTTAGTATAGGTCCCGCAGAATATGATTTAGTATAGGTCCCGCAGATTATGATTTAGTATAGGTCCCGCAGAATATGCTTTAGTATAGGTCCCGCAGATTATGATAAGTATAGGTCCCGCAGAATATGATTTAGTATAGGTCCCGCAGAATATGATTTAGTATAGGTCCCGCAGAATATGCTTTAGTATAGGTCCCGCAGATTATGATAAGTATAGGTCCCGCAGATTATGATTTAGTATAGGTCCCGGAGATTATGATTTAGTATAGGTCCCGCAGATTATGATTTAGTATAGGTCCCGGAGATTATGCTTTAGTTTAGGTCCCGCAGATTTTGCTTTAGTATAATTTTCGGGACGTCCCGAAAATTATGCTTTAGAAAGCAAAATCTTGAGTAGCCTAGTTAGTGTTAGGTTGAGTCGTCCTGCAGCCAGGACTGGAATTATTTTGAAATTCTACAAAAATATCGTAGACTTGAATTTAGACGTTGATAAGCGAGCGCAAGTTGCCGCCGCCGCTAATAAAGAGTGATTGACTGGTCGCGGCACTGTGTGGAACAAAATACTTCGGCCTGATGTCGGGTGACACAAAGCAAATTATCTACACAATTATTTAGTTTTCTTACTTAATGACCGACACTTTAGTTGTAATAATAATTTTGGCATAAGGCTTATTAGCGGTAGACTATAGTCTGAAAGGTCTGATTATTTACACTGTTACAACAGAAATTATTATTATTATTTTTCACAATGACATTTGAGTTCATGATTTTAATGTAGTTTTTTGTGGCAGACTAAAGACTCAAGACAGACTGTTGATCTTTGAATAAAAATATATTTGTTTCAGGTTTGAAATTCATTATCTTTTATAGGCTGTAGTGACAACGACGACTCTGTCTAATAAACCTTCGAAATTATTATCAAAATAAGTAAATGCCCTTTAAACAAAAGTTTAGCTTCAAATAAAGATTGTAGATCTATTACACTGTAAGGCTATTCGAGTAGTGACTGTTAAAATGTTTTCAATGAGATTTGTTGAAAACATCTGGACAAAAGTCTTCATTAATTAACTTTTAACGCACACAACCAGTAAGATTTTTTTAATGTTTAGTCCCATCTGTTCACCAAGGCTTCATTTATTTGATCCAAAATAACAGCAAAAACTTTTCTTTTTTTTAATTTATTTAAAATAACTTTTCTATTTGAATATATTTTAAGATGCAATTCAAAAGTTTGTGGTCAGTTAGAAAATATTGTTGCTTGTTATCTGTTTAATCCTGCTATCCGATCCTGTCTTGACTAGGTCTCACTTGTAAAAAAGGTTTTATGTGACTTTAGTTAAATAAAGGTATAATAAAATAAAATAAATAATACTTTTATTCAGCAAGTATGCATTATTTTGATTAAACGTGACAGTATATACCTTTATAATGTTTCAAAATCTTTCTATTTTAGATAAATGCTGTTCTTTGGAACTTTCTATTCGTCATATCCTGAAAATAAATTGTACACAACTGTTTTCAACATTTGATAATAATAATAAATTTGGAAGACGGCTCATGCTGTTTGGTTAACCTTTCACAAAGTCATCATAAAAACATTAATTAAAGCAGTGTTTCTCAACGGGTGGGTCGCGGAGTGTGCAGTCAAAGAAACCGCGTAGGCTAATTCTGCTTTTCTGACGCTATAGACTTATTTTAAAAGACGCGCGTGAAAGCGATTGACTGAGAGAAACGCGTTGTCCTCATTTATTGTCCACGGCCAGATGAGATGCTGAGTTTTATTTCAGTGTCATTATTCTAACGTTATTTTTGTAACTATATTTGACTGTGGTCTCGCATATCAACTTATTTTATATTAACAAAAGCTATTTTGGAACTGCTAGTCTTACCTTACACTCCTTATTCATCATCAGTGTGTGTCATATTCTTATATACAGTATTTAGGCTATATGGGCCATTCTACAGAATCGGTTCAAAGACAGGTTTTTTTTTTTTGTGTGTGTGTGTCTTTTTCCACAAATTTTGTACATGCAAATTGTATAATATCCAAGCTACCCATTTCTAGTAAGTCAAGTCATCTTTATTTATATAGCGCTTTTAACAATGTAGATTGTTTCAAAGCAGCTTTAAACGTAAATTTAAACTTAAAATCAGAGGTAAACGTATAATTTAAGGTAACAGAGATTGTTTGGCTTTATAGCAGTTCTTTAATAAAGTTATTTTCCAGCTAAAGTTAGTTTGATTGATTCGCTTCCGTCGCAGCGATCATTTGTTATTAAATTAGGGGCCGCTAAGACGATTCTCTCTACGCAGACTTTAAACGCGATCCTGTGAGAAACGCTGATGCCGTTCACATGCGCATTAAGAATTGGTTCTATAGTTATGTGCGCTTGAATATGTGTGTGCAGGTTTGGAATTATTATTATTATCCATATAGCAATGTTTATTATGGAAATAGATTGTTACATAACAAATTGATGCAATAAAGAAGGTCTAATTCTTATCCTCCAAAACAGACAGAACGGAGAGAGTGTAGAAGGGCAAAAACGTTTCGGCAAAATACGGTAGGCTAGATAAGGATTCTAAGCATATAAACTGACAAACACAATAAAACCGGCAAATGTTTGCGAGTTGTATCTTCGTGAATATGTATCTTCAAATGCATGCAAATGTATCAAATGCAAATGATTAAGGTATAAGAAAAAATGCATAGCATTATTGGCGCCAAACCTGTGATATTATTTTACATGTAAAAATAACATGATTGAGATTTGAGAGCATGAGGGAAGATTTTCAGAGAATAACTGATTAAAAAAAAGTAGCCTACACAGTCAAACAATACAATTTCACACAGAAAAGTCAATAATAAGTAATAATAATCAATAAAATATACGAAATAAATGTAAGCCTACTGAATCAAACTTAAATAGCCTATACACTGGATCCATTATTGCTAACGCTTTCTTTTCTCCTCTACTTTAGCCTATATCTGCTAATAATAACCGTGGCCTCACAGAACCATTGGGTTCCTCCAGATGCTGGCTTTAACATAAGAAAAGATCTTCCAGGAACCACTTAAATGTTAAGAGATCTTTTAATAACCCTTTTATAGAGTTCTAATTTCCCCCAAAGCACTTTGAGGTCTCGTGGTAATGACAAGGTGACTCTCTCTCTCTCTCTCTCTCTCTCTCTCTCTCTCTCTCTCTCTCTCTCTCTCTCTCTCTCAGGCACACACACCGTCTCACGCAAGAGGTTTAGCTCAAAGGAAATAGCCTAGCTAGAACGGAAACACAAGATCATAGAGGCACTTCTTCTTCTCGGTTGTTTCCGCATCGCTCCTCTTTCTTTACATCTGGTCCAGTTCATCACTCCTCACTGGTGTCTCGTGTGTTTCTGCTCATAAAGCTGATTCTCCAGCAGCAACCGGAGGAGTTTGGGTCTGCTCTTCATCTTCCATCACTCACTCGCGGCAGGTATCAGCTGTGTTTCATATATATCAACTGTTTCAAAATTAAGTAAATCTATAGGCTAATATTTTAAGTATAGGCTACAAGCCACGTGATATTCAATTTCCCGTGATGCCTTTCCAGCCAAAAAAATTGGAGCCATTTTGTGTAGCACATGTGAAGATGGTGAAAAGGTATAAGCTTAACTTTCTATAAACTTGGTAAAATATTAGATTTTGACGTTTTAACATTAATAAACACTTGTTTATTGTGTTAGTGGGTGAAGATTTTCTGAAACGCAACGTGGTGAAGACACTGAAAAGAGGTAAGCTTAACTTTTTTAACTTAAGGTACACTCGTTCTTTTGGTCAAGAAATTAACTTTTAAACTGAATTTCAGAATTGCTACGAATTTTCAACAATTAGAAACGTGTTACTTACGAATAGGTATGAAAATGTAGTGTTAATGTAGCCTATGAAATGAGTGACTGTGCGCGAGTATTCAAACGTCTATTTTATTTGAATTATTAAGCGAATGAGCTTCCATCGACCGGACGAAAAAAATTCGGGACAGTCCCGAAATCTAAGATGTTGTCCCGAATCCCGAAATATTTGGGATTATATTTGAGTAGGCCTAGTATAATTTTCGGGACAAATATAGGGTGACCAGACGTCCCGGAAATTTCGGGACAGTCCCGAAATCTAAAACAGCTTAGATCACGCTAAAAAAAACACACACACACACATATATTTTTAATGTTTTATCAGACACTAGCTACTCAAGATTTTGCTTTAGTATAGGTCCCGAAGATTATGCTTTAGTATAGGTCCCGCAGATTATGATTTAGTATAGGTCCCGCAGATTAGTATAGGTCCCGCAGATTATGATTTAGTATAGGTCCCGCAGAATATGATTTAGTATAGGTCCCGCAGAATATGATTTAGTATAGGTCCCGCAGATTATGATTTAGTATAGGTCCCGCAGATTATGATTTAGTATAGGTCCCGCAGATTATGATTTAGTATAGGTCCCGCAGATCAGTGGGGATTTCTTTAAGACTGCAAGGGAAGCTCGGCTTCCCCTATAATGTCAAAAAAATGTATGGTCAAATATGTACTATTGTGTTAACATTTTATTGACTAAAAATGCGTTAGAAAACGTTAATCTCAAAGACGAGTTCGTTCAGAATCAGTTACATACAGCAGGCCAGGTCGGCTGACTCGATCTCCTTCTCATACATTCCCGTAGCGTCACAGACAGTGCATTTCCCTGTTGAAGCCCAGCGTCCATTGACTTCAGTGGGGCTGCTCTGAACAGTTTTTTTCAGCACTTCGAAACTAGACGATCATTGGATAAATGCTGCGATTATGTCCCGCCCACGGACGCTCAGCGTCTCTGGGGGTGAATGAGGAGTGGGCTGGCCCGGACTCTGGGCTTCCGCGTGATGATTGGAGGGGCTGCATCTCCTTTTGATTGACAGCGATTTCATACAATAAAAAGTCGCTGCCGCTGAAGCTGTTCGAGCTCAGTTCCATCGCGGATTTTTCAAGTGATAGTCAAAAGACAAACTGCTGCTACCTATTTCTTGGTATTTGCTTGTCGAAATTGCTAGCCATTTTTCATAATACATTTCACACAATTATACATTTATACCTTTATTATATTATTACTTATCCTATTATATTTTTTATAATATTATTAGTAATAATTAAAACAATAATAATTAAAATAATAAAAAAATAGCCTATATATTATTAGTAGTATTATTATTAATAATATATAGGCTATTTTTTATTATTTTAATAATTATTGTTTTAATTATTACTTATCCTATTATATTTTTTATAATATTATTAGTAATAATTAAAACAATAATTATTAAAATAATTAAAAATAGCCTATATATTATTAGTAGTAGTATTATTATACTTTATTATATTATTATTTATACCTTTATTATATTATTACATTTATACAATTATTCCTAACTCTGCTGGCCATTGAGAGGACACTGGTCAAGTCACTGGAAAAGACGCCTAGTTGAAACGACAGGGTCACAGAGCATTTTCTTGAAAAGGAACATTGGGCAGAATTTACGTATAAATAAATGGACAATTTTTATGATGTAGGCCGAAAATGAGCTTCCCCTCTTTGAAAGACCAGCAGCCGCCACTGCCGCAGATTATGATTTAGTATAGGTCCCGAAGATTAGGCCTATGCTTTAGTATAGGTCCCGCAGATTATGCTTTAGTATAGGTCCCGCAGATTAGGCTTTAGTATAGGTCCCGCAGATTATGCTTTAGTATAGGTCCCGCAGAATATGCTTTAGTATAGGTCCCGCAGAATATGATTTAGTATAGGTCCCGCAGATTATGCTTTAGTATAGGTCCCGCAGATTATGATTTAGTATAGGTCCCGCAGATCATGCTTTACTATAGGTCCCGCAGATTATGCAAATTCTACAAAAATATCGTAGACTTGAATTTAGACGTTGATAAGCGAGCGCAAGTTGCCGCCGCCGCTAATAAAGTGATTGACTGGTCGCGGCACTGAACAAAATACTTCGGCCTGATGTCGGGTGACACAAAGCAAATTATCTACACAATTATTTAGTTTTCTTACTTAATGACCGACACTTTAGTTGTAATAATAATTTTGGCATAATGCTTATTAGCGTATAGACTATAGTCTGAAAGGTCTGATTATTTACACTGTTACAACAGAAATTATTATTATTATTTTTCACAATGACATTTGAGTTCATGATTTTAATGTAGTTTTTTTGTGGCAGACTAAAGACTCAAGACAGACTGTTGATCTTTGAATAAAAATATATTTGTTTCAGGTTTGAAATTCATTATCTTTTATAGGCTGTAGTGACAACGACGACTCTGTCTAATAAACCTTCGA
Organism: Scardinius erythrophthalmus; assembly: GCF_964197995.2. Classification (NCBI taxonomy): domain Eukaryota; kingdom Metazoa; phylum Chordata; class Actinopteri; order Cypriniformes; family Leuciscidae; genus Scardinius; species Scardinius erythrophthalmus. The sequence continues at coordinate 7,662,906 of NC_138221.1, read as the reverse complement.
AATTATTATCAAAATAAGTAAATGCCCTTTAAACAAAAGTTTAGCTTCAAATAAAGATTGTAGATCTATTACACTGTAAGGCTATTCCAGTAGTGACTGTTAAAATGTTTTCAATGCGATTTGTTGAAAACATCTGGACAAAAGTCTTCATTAGTTAACTTTATACACACACACACACGCACACAACCAGTGAGATTTTTTTAATGTTTAGTCCCATCTGTTCACCAAGGCTTCATTTATTTGATCCAAAATAACAGCAAAAACTTTTCTTTTTTCTAATTCTTATCCTCCAAAACAGACAGAACGGAGAGAGTGTAGAAGGGCAAAAACGTTTCGGCAAAATACGGTAGGCTAGATAAGGATTCTAAGCATATAAACTGACAAACACAATAAAACCGGCAAATGTTTGCGAGTTGTATCTTCGTGAATATGTATCTTCATATTTGTAAATATTAATACAGATCTCTGATTTTATTTTTGTTCTTGCTCCGTCCATGCGATAAATGCACGTTCTCGTTCTTAAATGAGAGGTTTTCTTGCTAATCTCAATTTGGTTTAAACCAAAAATAAAATCAGTGTTGTGTATTAATATTTACAAATAAATATGAAGATACATATTTACGAATAAATATGAAGATACATATTCACGAAGATACAACTCGCAAACATTTGCCGGTTTTATTGTGTTTGTCAGTTTATGGTTTCCTCCAGTGGCGCTGCTGGTCTTTCAAAGAGGGGAATCTCATTTTCGGCCTATCATAAAAATTATTCATTTATTTATACGTAAATTCTACGTTCCTTTTCAAGAAAATGCTCTGTGAAAAATGAATGTAATATAATAAAGGTATAAATAATAATACAATAAAGTATAATAATAATGCTACTAATAATAATATATGTTTAATTATTATAATAATTATTTTTGAATTATTACTAATAATAATATAAAAAATATAATAAGTAATAATATAATAAATGTATAATTGTGTTAAATGTATTATAAAAATTGGCTTGCAATTTCAGCAAGCAAATACCAAGAAATAGGTTGCAGCAGTTTGTCTTTGAAAAATCCGCGATGGGACTGAGCTCGAACAGCTTCAACATCAGCGACTTTTTATTGTATGAAATCGCTGTCAATCAAAAGGAGACGCAGCCTTTCGACAGATCCTCCAATCATCACGCGGAAGCCCGGAGTCCAGGCCAGCCCACTCCTCCATTCACCCCCAGAGACGCTGAGCGTCCGTCAGCGGGACATAATCGCAGCATTTATCCAATGACCGTCTAGTTTCGAAGCACTGAAAAAAACTGTTCGAAGCAGCCCCATAGAAGTCAATGGACGCTGGGCTTCAACAGGGAAATGCAATGACGCTACGGGAATATATGAGAAGGAAACTGAGTCAGCCGACCTGCTGTATGTAGCGGATTCTGAACGAACTCGTCTTTGAGACGAACGTTTTCTAACGCATTTAAGTGAATAAAATGTTAATACAATAGTACATATTTGACCATTCATTTTTTGACATTATAACATTCAGTCTTAAAGATATCGCCACGGCTTTCCTCCCACAGACGGAAGCGTGCGAGTTACTTTCAGTTCATAAAGGACAAGCCTACTGCAAGACACACACAGACACGCGCGCGCGCGCTGACAGATGCAGATAGTTCGGGGCTCCTCCGAGAACATTTGGATTTCTCTGACCTACAGATGTGCGATTTAAGACTTTTGAAGGTCAAAAACATGTAGCTAAAGGAAATATCTTTAACCCCATGTCAGTGTTCAGTAGATTATTAGTCAATACCAGGGGCGTCATTTTTTTATAACCGTTGCGTCACACACACCCCTGAGAGTATGGGGGTATTATTGTTGCAATTTTCCAAATAAATAGATTAATATTCACAAATAAATGTAAAGAGATTCACAAAAATGTTTCCAATTCACAAATAAATAGATTAAGATCCACAAATAAATGTAAAGAGTTTCGCAAAAAAATATAAAATACACAAATAAATAAAATGAGATTTGCAAATAAATAAATATTTACAAATGTTTTATTATTTTACAAACACAACTCTGCCTGGCATTTATTTGTGAACCGCTTTCTGTGCATTTGTGAATCGCTGCACACATTTGTAAATCGGTTCCTGTGCATTTGTAAATCCCCTCACGCATTTGTGGATTTTGAAACACTTCTAGCGTTGACGTGCAGACAGATCCACAAATAAGTGGACTCCACCCACCGCCTACTCAAGCCAATCAGATTATTACTGTCAGTCTATAGTAAAGGTTGTAACGTTTCATTGTTGTTACAACTAACCCAGAGTCATGTAGCCATGAACTAGCTCACCTTACAGCTAACAGGCAAAATATTAGCACTAACAACTTGCATGGAAAATATCTACACAGACACACAATACACATAATAAAAGTTTGATGAGTTTTACTACAGAGCAGAAATTCCCATAAAAAAAACACAAAAAAGTAAATGAAGTAACTTTCTTATCTCAAACTTGTTTTTTTTTTCCACTCTAACATGTGCTGTGTCTGCCACAGGGCTCTACTTTATCACATGTGGAATAAGAACTAAACTGAGCATGTGCGAAGTGAATCAGGTGATTTTATAGTTGGAATTGTTCTTGTTACAACTGACATGTGTTACAACCTGACCCAACCTAACCCCAACCCAGGCACCACTTAAATGTTAAGAGATCTTTGAATAACTCTTTTATAGAGTTCGAGTTCCTCTAATTTCCCCCAAAGCACTTCGAGGTCTCGTGGTAATAAAATCTCTATCTCTCTCTCTCTCACGCACAGACACCGTCTCACGCAAGAGGTTTAGCTAAAAGGAAATAGCCTAGCTAGAACGGAAACACAAGATCATAGAGGCACGCACTTCTTCTTCTCGGTTGTTTCCGCATCGCTGCTCTATCTGGTCCAGTTCATCACTCCTCACTGGTGTCTCGTGTGTTTCTGCTCATAAAGCTGATTCTCCAGCAGCAACCGGAGGAGTTTGGGTCTGCTCTTCATCTTCCATCACTCACTCGCTTCGGGTTTCAGCTGTGTTTCATATATATCAACGGCTTCAAAATTAAGTAAATCTATAACATTTTAAGTATACAAGCCACGTGATATGCAATTACCCGTGATGCCTTTCCAGCCAAAAAATTGGAGCCATTTTGTGTAGGCTAGCACAAACTGAAGATGGTGAAAAGGTAAGCTTAACTTTATAAACTTGGTAAAATATTAGATTTTGACGTTTTAACATTATTAAACACTTGTTTATTGTGCTAGTGGCGTTCATTGCATTTTTGGTCAAGAAATTAACTTTTAAACTGAATTTCAGAATTGCTACGAATTTTCAACTATTAACGTGTTAGCCTACTTACGAATATGAAAATGTAGTGTTAATGTAGCCTATGAAATGAGTGACTGTGCGCGAGTTTTTTAATGTTTTATCAGACACTAACTAGGCTACTCAAGATTTTGCTTTAGTATAATTCTCGGGACAAAGCGACCAGACGTCCCGAAAATTATACTAAAGCAAAATTTTGAGTAGTTAAGCTTCCATTAGGGTGACCAGTCCCGAAATGTCCCGAATCCTGAAATATTTGAGATTATATTTGTGTAGTATAATTTTCGGGACAATTAGTGTGATCAGGCGTCCCGAAGAAAATCGGGACAGTCCCGAAATCTAAAACAGCTAAAATATGTAAAAAAAAAAAAAAATAGTTTTGAATGGTTTATCAGACACTAACTTCTCAAGATTTTGCTTTAGTATAATTTTCGGGACAAAGTTACCAGACGTCCCGAAAATTAGGCTATAGCCTACTAAAGCAAAATCTTGATGTCTGATAAAACATTAAAAACTGTCCGTGCAGGTTGAGTCGTCCTGCAGCCCCCGCCGGCTCCTCGTTGGCAGCATCTTTTTTTTTTCATCTTTTTTTCCTTTTATTGAAATTCTACAAAAACAGCCTAGGCTATCGTAAATTCGTAGGCTTGAATTTAGACATTGATAAGCGAGCGCAAGTTGCCGCAGCCGCGAGGAGTGTGCAACCACTAATAAAGTGTGATTGACTGGTCGCGGCACTGTGTGGAACAAAATACTTCGGCCTGATGTCTGATGTCGGGTGACACAAAGCTAATTATCTACACAAGTATTTAGTTTACTTATTGAATGACCGACTATTTAGTTGTAATAAAATTGTTGGCATTTGGCTTATTAGCGGTAGACTATAGCCTGAAAGGTCACTGTTACAACAGAAATTATTATTATTATTGTTCACAATGACATTTGAGTTCATGATTTTAAGGTTTTTTTTTTTTTTTTTTTTTTTTTTTTTGTGGCAGACTAAAGACTAATGACAGACTGTTGATCTCACTCACTCACTCACTCTCACGCGAGAGGTTTAGCTCAAAGGAAACAGTCATACAAAGAGGAAACTTAAGATCAAAGAGGCACGCCCTTCTTTCTTCTCGGTTGTTTCTGCATCGCTCCTCACTTCTGGTCCAGTTCATCATTCCTCACTGGTGTCTCGTGTGTTTCTCCTCATAAAGCTGTTCATCTGGTCCAGTTCATTAATATTTTTCTGCTCATTAAATTCTCCACATCCAGCATCAACAGGAGGAGTTTGGTTCTGCTCTTCATCTTCCATCATCACTCGCTTCAGGTATCAGCTGTGTTTCATATAGGCTATGTGGACTGATGTTTGATACGAAAAAGTATATCGACTAGGCTACTATAACAATTGCTTCAAAATTAAGTAAATCTATAGGCTAATATTTTAAGTATACAAGCCACGTGATATGCAATTTCCCGTGATGCCTTTCCAGACAAAAAATTGGAGCCATTTTGTGTAGCACATGTGAAGATGGTGAAAAGGTAAGCTTAACTTTCTATAAACTTGGTAAAATATTAGGTTTTTGCGTTTTAGCATTATTAAACACTTGTTTATTGTGTTAGTGGGTGAAGATTTTCTGAAACGCAACGTGGTGAAGACACTGTAAAGAAGTAAGCTTAAATTTTTTAACTTAAAATACACTCGTTCATTGCATTTTTGGTCAAGAAATTAACTTTTAAACTGAATTTCAGAATTGCTACGAATTTTCAACTATTAGAAACGTGTTACTTACGAATATGAAAATGTAGTGTTAATGTAGCCTATGAAATGAGTGACTGTGCCCGAGTAGCCTATTCAAAAACATATGTCTATTTTATTTGAATTATTAAGCTTCCATCGACCAGACGAAAAAAAAAAATCGGGACAGTCCCGAAATCTAAAATGTTGTCCCGAATCCCGAAATATTTGGGATTATATTTGTGTAGTTCTAGTATAATTTTCGGGACAAATATAGGGTGACCAGACGTCCCGGAAAATTCGGGACAGTCCCGAAATCTAAAACAGCTTAGATCACGCTAAAAACTAAATAATTGTGCAGATAATTTGCTTTGTGTCACCCGACATCAGGCCGAAGTATTTTGTTCCACACAGTGCCGCGACCAGTCAATCACTCTTCATTAGCGGCTGCGGCAACTTGCGCTCGCTTATTAATGTCTAAATTCAAGCCTACGATATTTTTTTTAGAATTTCAAAAGAATTCCAGTCCTGGCTGCAGGACGACTCAACCTAACACTAACTAGGCTACTCAAGATTTTGCTTTCTAAAGCATAATTTGCGGGACGTCCCGAAAATTATACTAAAGCAAAATCTTGAGTAGCTAGTGTCTGATAGAACATTAAATAATAATATATATGTAGCCTATATTATTTTTAAATATTTTATCAGACACTAGCTACTCAAGATTTTGCTTTAGTATAATTTTCGGGAGGTCCCGCAAATTATGCTTTAGAAAGCAAAATATTGAGTAGCCTATTAAAGCATAATTTGCGGGACCTACCGAAAATTATACTAAAGCAAAATCTTGAGTAGCTAGTGTCTGATAAAACATTAAAAAATAATATAGGCTATATATATGTAGCCTATATTTAGCATTACATATCGCTAGAATAATTATTTACATAGCCTTCTGCAACGTTAGTTACCATTATATTATCTTACTAGCTATTTATAACTCATAGAAAGAGTGCAACGTTATAAAGTTACATTACATGTAGGCTATTGCATAATACATAAAGATTTGAGGACCAAGTTTGTAGTCAAAGTATGGGCAGGCCAGTCAATGTAAAGCATTTCGTCCCTACCAGTGAATGTGCCATAACTGTTTATCCGTCGTCATCGGTGACCCTGCATGTTTACTAGCCTGCGCGTTCACGGCAGGCTCCGCTGTGGGGGGAACTTTACATAACAAAATACATGTTTAACAGCTAGTAGGCCTAACGTTATATGTTATGAATCTTACACGAAATTCATCTTCATCACAGTGCAACTAATGGAAATGGAAAAACGTGTATCAATGCAACCTGTTTTTAGCTTTGCCTTATAGTTATAACTAGCTCGTTAGCGAATCAAAAAATATATATTTTAAACTTTACCAATATCGATATGATAGCTTGATAGTGAGTAGGCTACTAAAATAAAACTTATTTGTTTATATTCATAATGATAAAGTTAGATTTTTTTTATTACATGTGATTCTGACATGATGCTACATGCACTGCGCTCCTTCCTCTCCGCTCGTCTCAGGTAAATAATGCGTCTTCCAGCTCAGCTGTCGGAGTCGCGCGTTCATGTGTTTTGGGGGCGTGGCTTTGGAAGGACCCCAGAAGGGAGAGGGTGGACTGAATGGAAATAATGAGCTGTCTTTAAAACAGTCGTTAGAGGTCTACATACACTCGATTTTTATACTTTCTTTTTCAGAATACTTACATTTTAATTATGTATTGATATATACATAAAGTTTAAACAAATTTGAAAATAAGTTTTTTAGACCATTCTTACTTACCCCAGCTTTAAGCTGATTATTATACCATGATTGACAACATGTGGTTTGATACCTTGCGGCCGCCATTTTGTAAACATGCATTTTTCATGAAGATTGTCACTGTTGTCACTTTTCTTATAACACCAGTGACTCATTTATATATAAACTGTATTCAAAGCTTATTTAGTTATTTGATTATTTTAGTTGCTTTGGTCAGATATAGTTAAACTGAGAAGCAGTGACTTTACAGACAGTGTAGAGATGCTGATCCTGAACGCGTGATCTTTATGATCTTTTACAAACTGCTTTCTCTAAGTGTCAGTGATAGATTGTGTGAGTCACATCTGCTTAATTATAGTTGAAGAATAATGATCTGTGGTCTCATACGTCACTGGAGTTACTGTCTGTTTTTCTGTCACATTAAATAAAATGTCGCATGTGAAATTCTGATAATTTTACACGATGTGGGAGTTGTAATTATCCGGTCAGTTTGAACGTCTCACATTTGGGTTTCAGTCACACGGTTAAATTAAGGGATACAAGAAGATTGTAATGCGCTTTTTTTCCGTCGTTGGTATAAGAAAAAAATGTAATTAAATAACTTATTGTCACCATGCAGGGAAATTATGTTCCACAGTTTAAAACAACACTAATATTCTAATACTCGCACATTTAATCTAAATGTTTAAGTAAAACATAGTTTAAATCATTATTTTATATATTTTAACTGTTATTGTGAACATGCACTGTATTTATTATTCATCATTAATATTTACGGGTTTCCTTCATCTGCCGTCAGATAGGCTCATATGCGTCAGTGTCACTAAACGGCCCAGCGCGCTCGCGCCAGCGACATTAAAAGGGATGATATTTGCTTCAAGTGATAGGCTTGGCGAGTGAAATTATATTTGTATTGTCTTTTTGTATCATTTTCTTGCAATCTCTGTCTAAAAACGTGACATTTAACTCACAGATTTCCAGAATAAAAAAGCGTCATCGTTCAGCTTAAGTTCAGTGATGTTTAATTTTTGTTGTAAAAAGTTGTTTGTTTAATGTAATGGTGTCAATGCCGGCAGATCAATAATATTGTTGAATATTAAATCAATGTTAAATTTAAAGTCCCCAACTAAGCAAGCCAAGCCGATGCAACAAAGCTGAAAAAGACGACAGTGGCAAACCAAAACTCCATCAGGGCAGAATGGAGAAAACCCTTGGGAGAACCCAGACTCAGTCTCTCAGTTCTCCTCTGGCCACCGAGCGATCAGTGTGTGATTATGATCCAGCGTTACAGGTCAGAGGTCAGACTGGATCAGAACATGCAGAATATGTAGTTTCATCTGAAGATCAGAGTCCTCTCGCCGGTATGGAGACCGCTGTGTCTCGTGATCAGAGTTTACTCCAGACGCAAATATTCTCCAGTCAAGTGTGTGTTTATGAATCAGCTCCTGTGTGTGAAGTGTGTACGGCTCTCTCAGGGGTGTGTGCGACGCAACGGTTATAAATGACGCCCCTGGTATTGACTAATAATCTACTGCACACTGACATGGGGTTAAAGATATTCCCTTTACATTTATTTGGCCTTCAAAAGTCTTAAATCGCACATCTGTAGGTCAGAGAAATCCAAATGTTCTCGGGGGAGCCCCGAACCTTGCATCTGAAAGCGCGCGCGTGGGTGTGTGGTGCAGTAGGCTTGTCCTTTATGAACTGAAAGTAACTCGCGCGCTTCAGTCTGTGGCAGGAAAGCATATAAACTGACAAACACAATAAAACCGGCAAATGTTTGCGAGTTGTATCTTCGTGAATATGTATCTTCATATTTACTTGTAAATATTAATAGAACTCTGATTTTATTTTTGGTTTATATCAAATTGAAATTAGCAAGAAAACCTCGCTCATGTAAGAATGTGCATTTATCGCATGGACGGAGCAAGAACATAATAATGCGAGTGTTAAATGCATATACTTCGGCTTGTTGTTAATGCTGGCAAACTGTCATGTTAAACACCAGCGCAATGCGAATGCCCTGTTCATCTGTCAGTAAGAAAGCAGTCATGCAGGACGATACTTTACGCAGGTCTGAAAGCGAGATGCTCAAACACTGGTTACAGTAAACACGATGGAAAAATAGCATAATGGACATCTTAAGTTTCATTATTACATCTACTTCATCTGAGCTTGTAGACCACAGTATGGGGGTTCCCTCATTTAAATGTTAAAAGCCAGGGTGGGTTCTTCTTCTTCTTCTTCTTCTTCTTCTTCTTTTCCACCCCATCATTCTACTGTTATTAATCAAACAGTTGAAATAGTGGACAGTTTCAGATAACTCGGAGTAACATTGGCCAACACACTTTGATCAGCACATTATGGACATTCTGAAAAGAAGTCATGAATTAAGGGATAAAAGAAGATTATAACTGCGCTTTTTTCCGTCGTTGGTATAAGAAAAAAATTAATTGATTAACTTTATTGTCACAAGGGGGAAATTCTTTTCCACAGCACTGCACTTGTTTAACACACACAACATAACCAATATAATACATAATACAAAAGACAAAAAACAAACACGGTTACACCTTTGTGAATTTGGTCCAGTTCTTAACAGAAAGCATATTGAAACAAATAAAAACAAATAGAGCAATACAATAAAATTGGCTGAAAGATGCTTTGATAAAGCGATAATAATCGAGGAGCAGCGTTTAGTCCTTGGAGTTTATGAATGACTGACATGACTTATTTTCTGAATGGTCATAATGTGCTGATCAAAGTGTGTTGTCCAATCTTACTCCAAGTTATCTGAAACTGTCCACTATTTCAACTGTTTGATTATGAAGAAGAAGAAGAAGAAAGAAGTGGGTGGTAATAGACGAGAAATGTGCACTTTTCTACCATCTTACTGACAGTGTTTCTTCAGTCATTCAACTGGAGGAAACCCACCCTGGCTTTTAACATTTAAATGAGGGAACCCCCATACTGTGGTCTACAAGCTCAGATGAAGTAGATGTAAGAATGAAACTTAAGATTTCCATTATGCTATTTTTCCATTGTTTTCCTGTAACCGGTGTTTGAGCATCTCGCTTTCAGACCTGAGTAAAGTATCGTCCTGCATGACTGCTTTCTGACTGACAGATGAACATTCGCATTGCGCTGGTGTTTAACATGACAGTTTGCATTAACAACAAGCCGAAGTATATCATTTAACACTCGCATTATTATGTTCTTGCTCCGTCCATGCGATAAATGCACGTTCTTAAATGAGCAAGGTTTTCTTGCTAATTTCAATTTGGTATAAACCAAAAATAAAATCAGAGTTGTGTATTAACCCTTAATCACTGTTTGGGGTCACGCTGACCCCACTGGACTTTTCCTTCATTTTTTAAAAGTGTTACCTTCATCTCAGGGGCATGAAACTCTGTGACTTTTCCTAAATAATCTATCTAAACATGCACAAAAAAAAAAAAAAAAAAAAAAACTGGGCTTGATTAAGTTGTTCTAAAGGTGTGTAAATTTTTTTTTACCTTTTAAGGTGTTTGACCCCACATTGAAAATGAATGGGAAAATTAAAAAAATGACTTTTTTTAATTTTGTTTGTCAAAAAAATTTAAGTAAATCCATTATAAATCTAAAAATTTCTACATATAAACCAAGGTCTGGTTCTAGAGCATAAATAAAAAGTAGAACGAACTTTCTATCTCATACACACACACACACACACACACACACACACACACACACACACACACACACACACACACACACACACACACACACACACGAATGTGACTGCAACAGAGCATTTTTATAGAATTTGGCAAATAAAATCAACTAAACTGTTAATTTGTGAAATTTTTCAGATTAATGCCAGTGACAAGAATTCATCTTGTTCTAAAAAAATAAATAATTGCTGATAAATAATTTTCTGAAATAAATAGTGTGTGATTACAGTCATGTCATAGTGGTGACTTGTAATGTTTCTGCAAATGTATGTATAATAATTTGCAAAAAGCAGATAATTCAAAATATATCAGAAAACAACAACAAATTCTAACTTTGACAAAACTACAGATTTGTTATGTATTTCAAAATGTTTAAATAAATATTCACAAAATATATATCATAAAGTTGTGAGGAGAAGTTGAAGCATCAAGAAAAATGAAGTGAAAATGAATGAGTCTTTTTGGCCCTCTATTGGATACATGTGGTCATTGCACTTTAATTTAATTTAAGAAATAGTTTTTCGACTAACCTTTAGATGGCAGTATTCTATCCCTAACACATAGAGCAATGTCCAAAAACTATTTAGATTTAATTAAGATCATAGTTTAAGTGATTTTTTTCTTTAAAAAAATAATTTTTCATGAGTCAGTGTATGGCCTAGTTATGTAATTGTGCAGTAAATAGGTAAAAAACTTCAAAATTTCCACAAAAACACATCCTGTTTCACAAAATCTTCATCTTCACGTAGAAACTTTGTCAAACTAATTTTCTGGCGTGGATAGTGAAGGTCTTCATGTGTTTAAGCTTGTTAACTGTTCAGTCCTGTTCATCTGTTGCTGTTCTTGTTGGTGTTACACACATCTCTCTAGATGTTTCAGGAGTTTTTGGAGTAGCCATTGTAACTCTAGAGTTTTAATTATATCCTAAATCTTATTTAAATACCAAATTCAGGAGGCTGGGCTGTAGGTGAGAAACAACCAGGGTTGTAATGCTCTAAGGATGTGACACCTTCAGTAGTCATAAAACATCACACTTAGTGAGATTAACCAGTATTTTTCTTCAAACAAAAGTGATTACAGTAATTTGCTGGTATTGTATTTTGTTTTACAAATAGATTGTGAAGGTCTCTGATAGAAAGATGTCTTCATACCTTTGTTTTACAGTGTTTTTAAAAACACTACATAGATGTTTTATTAGATTAAATATTTAAGAGTTCCTTGTGCTGCATTCTATATCCACATACCCACCCCAAAATTCATGGGAGCATTGTCTTATTTGAACAAGGAGAAGCCGAGAACACCTAGAGCTCACTAAAATACAACAGATTAGAGGAAACAGTTGTTTTTCAAAGTGTAAGGAAGACACACACACACACACACACACACACACACACACACACACACACACACACACACACACACACACACACACACACACACACACACACACACACACACACACTTAACAGTTTATAAACAGTTTGTTTCAGGAAAAGTGCACACAAAATCAAAGTAGCATATAATTTTTTTTAAAAATGTCTCCAAACTGTTACATGCTACAATTAAACTTTGAAGCAATGGAACTTTGGAAGAATGAAACGCACCACAGTGAAAACGTGCCTTGTGTGAACTTTGATGAGGCCAAGAACACTAACACTGTTAAACATGCGTGACAATAACTGTTCCAATTCAACTCTGATGTGACTGAGCTTGTTTCACATATAACTGTAAATTATCACAGTAATAAACAGTCCACTTGCATTTGCTAGCTAACTATTGAAATTTACGATATACTAAAACATTTAGGTACTCTGCTGATGTGAACAAAAACTGCAAGTTTCATTAAAAAAAAAAAAAAAAAAAAAAAGAACAAAATATTAAGACATAAAACACAACGCCTGTTTTCTGGATCAAACCTAAAAGACAAGACGCCTAAAACACTGGTGTCAAAGTATTGGCATGGACAGAAACATTGCACCTTTCACTTAAAATTACTACTCATCAACTGTCTTTAAACAACTGTTAAGTAAATGAACTACAAACACAAAATAACTGTGTATCTATGACTGTAAGGTGAAATGCAGAGTTTTAAGTGTAATAGTTTGAAAATTTTGAAGTGTAATGGTTGAATAGGTAACAGAATAAACGGCATAACTCACTTTTCCTGTTGGGTCATTGTGTCTTGCGATCACACAGTGTAGATAGACCAGAAAGTAGGGATGCACCGATGTGAAAATTGTGGCCGATACCGATAACCGATATTAATATTGCTGTTATGGCCGATACCGATATTTACTGATGTCGATATCTCTGTATAGAAAACAAATTTTAATGATTATCAAATAAAGAGCTATTTTCCAAAACACTTTTTTTTTTTTACTTTAGAAATGACTGATATTGGGCACCTTTACCTGTATGCAAAATATGTCACACATACGACACACATGCATTATATTGCGTTGCATATAATGTGTGCTGGTCAACTTGTCTAAAATTAAGAAACCCTTAGAAAACAGGAAAAAAAAAAACAGGAACATTGTGTACAATTAAGATAGGCTACTTAATTTATTATTCCAATATCCAAATATGATACTAAATAGCACAGGGAAAAGGGCTTCTATTTGTGACGTGCTGTCTTTGCCTTTGAACACTGCACATTTTAAACAGGACACGCATTAGCTGAATAAATGTTAGCCAATTCAAACATATTTATAGAAAACAGTTGACAATGATTAGACAGGAGTCCAATAATAGCATAACGAATCACTTATTCTAAAAATAATAACAAGTAGGCTATAAGGCGAATCCGACATATGGGCTGTGTTAACAGTAAAACGTCCGTCATTTAACGAATTTTAAAAACACGGATGGACAATACAAAATGCTTTCTGACATTTTGAAAGAAAAAAAACAAACAAACAAGAACAAAATTTAAACTTAGCCCGTCAATTTTTCATTTTACAATTATCTTCTCTCTCTCTCTCTCTGTGTGCGCGCGTCCGTGTTTGTGAGAGAGAGCTCGCGCAGCACTGATACAACGGTAGCCTACTTTTTAATCCATAACTAACGAACGCGCTAGTTTTCATACAAACTAAATATGTAACATAATTAGGTAGGCTACTTTAGTTATTATTAACACAATAACGTAACACATGAAGGCTACATTTCTCAACACTGAGAATAAATAATAAATAAATAAACGCCTGTTTCTCCACTCGCGCTTATCAGTAGGCCTAATCCACAAATCACACGTGCGGTCACTTTTGAGAAAAATCAAATTCGAACGGGTATCAAATATCAAGCAATATTCAAATATCTACGAGTCAAAAAACGATCAATCAAAAATGTGTCATGAAGAGGGAAAAATCATAAGTCGCACTGGACTGCGTTAACAATGTTACTGACGGGACAGTTCTCTGTAACGCACGTCCAAAGACTGCTTTAAAACTTTCACAGAGACCTCAAACAGAAAGCACAAAGCCTGTCTTTAAATTTAATTTCGTTTTGTATTAATTGTATCTTAATTTTGATCAATGTTTCATCAAAAATAAACAAAGTAAATATTAGAAAATATTTAATCAGGACATGGGAGGCGAAAGCGCGTGAACTGAAGCGCGTCTCAAATGAACCGAAACCTACCTGCCTCACAGACCTGAGACATAGCCTATATAGAAAGCTTGAAACATCTATTTTTAAACAGAACAATTCAAAATGAAAGAAAACAGACTGTTCTCTGCTTATGTCATCTGTATGAAATGTGTATTTCTCTCAGGCGCGTTCACTGCACGAGTCAGCATCAGTAACTTAATCTTCAACTTCACACGTCAAATATTGGCCTGTTCACATCGGCCCTATTTTGACATCGGACCGATACCGATGTGTAAAAAAAAATGACCATATCGGCCGATATTATATCGGCGGCCGATATATCGTGCAACCCTACCAGAAAGATGTCCTAAAATAAATTTAATTTGTTTAGTCTCAAGCAGTGTCATGTAGAAGGACTGACATTTAATTCTCAAAATGTGGTATTTGTTCATGTTTTCATTATTCCTATGAACATGTTTGACCACGCTCAGAGAGTAGTACAAAAGACTGTACAAAAACAGAGAAACTAAATGTAAAGCGTGACATCGTTTAGTGGAAAAATATAAGTTTACATACTGTATCGACATAAACTTTCACAATAGACCAGGAGAGAGGATTTCTGTATTCTTTATGGCTAATTTTCTCTTTTCCTATATCACTCTTTCGTAATAAATTGACCTCTTGAATTTACTTTTGTACACACATAAATCCTGTATACAAGGACATGCAACTTTATAGTTCTTAATGAGTTTGTATTACAACAGTGTGACATAGTTCCTCTAACAAATCTGACAGAACAGCAAAAAATGTATAAAGATTTTTAGCACATATAGTAACTTTATTTGAGTTAAAGAAGATGGTGATAACAATTGAAAACAAACTATAATCTTTAGTGTTAAGCGGGACGTTGAAATAAACAATTCTGCGGACGTTAAACAACTTAATTTAATACTAAAGCAGCACTCAGTAGGTTCGGGATTTCTTCGCTGTATTCTCGCTTTTTGCTCGCAGGTTTCTCTCTAGAGCTCCCCCCACAGCTTCGGAATAGATATTTGACAACACTGTTGTAAAAACTCGTAGGCGATTCTCAGACACCAGAGGCTAGTAGATCAACGACATCAAAGCCGATGGGACATTCTTTAAAACGTCTTCTTCATTCGGGTTCGGACAGCGTGAGGGAGCGCAATAATGACAGTATTTGAGCAGATTTATTTTGGCCGTAAAGCAATTGTTTACATCGCGAGACCTGATATCACGCGATACTTCCTGACGCGGCGGCCGGCGGCTCAAAGTTGCAAGTGCGGATTTTCCGTTCACGGGCACCAGGGGGGTGCGAAACGACCACCATTCAACCCGAAATAAGTAATATAACCATTCCAATGACTCCGAAGCTGTTCAGTTAAGGTAAAAAAGTTACTTAGAGCACCTTTAAGTATAATGTTATATAATATGAAATAGCCTACTGGTTTGTCAAAAAGAGAAAGTTCAGTCATATTTAAAAAGCCTCTTAAATGAAAGGCATGCGTTTATCACACACGTTTTCCCATGTGTGGAATAGCATGAACTTACATTGGTTTGTCTTCGCCTAAAACAAAACACAGACCAACAAACAAAGAAATGTGAACAGTGTCATCTCAACAAGATGACTAATCTAGTGGTGTAATAAAAAGTCATTTGCAAAACCATACTTACAAACGCGTAACAAACTTACAAATTTCTCATCATTTGAGCTTTCTATATGCATCATAAACAATTTTTGTATGGCCTAACTTATTTTCTTAGTGATTTGGGGTCTTAATTTTACATGGTGATTTCTGCACAAGTCTTTTTTTTTTTTTTTTTTATCTGCAGGTTTTACCAGAGTGTGGAACTTTGTTTACCAGTCTCAAACGTTAATGAATGTGCAGCTCTCAGTGCAATAGTCAGATGTGATTCAGTTGTAATAGATTAAGTGTAAAACATAATAACTTACTTTTCGTGCTGATGCTTCATGTGATCCCACATCTTAGATAGCTGTAAAGTTGCACTAAAAAATATCAACTTAGTCAAACACTCTCAAGCAGAAAGACTATCACTCAAATTCTTAATTTGCATTTATTCCTATAAACACCGAATGTTGACAGTTCTCAAAGGAGAGTCCAACAAACAAAATAGTGCTAACTGAATAAGATGGACACTAGTGGAGTGATAAAACAACACTTACAAGACAAAATGAACAAACTTTCACAATTCCTCACGAATGGATTTTGTGTATTTAATATTAATGTTACTTTTCAATGTATGCTGTGCCCTCTTTTCTTACTGATTTGGTCTTTCGAATTTTACAGGTGTTTTGGACACACATACAGTAACTCCTGTATACATATTATGTTTGAAAGTTATTCAAGAGTGTGAAAACTTTGCATCACAGCGGTGTGACACACCCCTGACAGAATATGTTGGCGTGTAAAAATACACACAAAGAGTTTAGCACAACTATTCACACACACAAATATCTAACTATATATTGTGTCGCTTTGATAGAACCTTGATATCACCCGTTTTTGGGGGTCATAGAAGATGGTAATAGTCGAAACATCCTAAGCGCATCTCTTTAATTTTGTGCTGGATGTTGAAGGGCTAGTGACTTCCATGATATTTTCTAGCATGAAGCTTTGTCTGGATCACTCAACACAAAGTTTTGTGTTCTGACCACACGAAGATTACACTAAGATTAGATTTCTTGAGTATTGCATGTTTGCACTGTACCCGAAACTTTGGCGTCAACATATATCCCTTGTGGTTGTTACACACACACAGATATAATTTGAAATGTAGGTTTGTCAAAAGAAAAAAGGTACATGCATACATTTAAAAAGTTTTCTAAGTGAAAATTGTGTTTTACTCATGTGAGGAAACTGCTCGGCTACAGTACTAGGCTAATAAAAGATGCTGGTCATCAGTCTGTTTTAAAGAATAAAATAAAGTAAAAGTTTTATTTAAAGGAAATAGACAACTTTTCTTGCTTTTTGTATGGCAAACAAATGTATAAAATGTTTGAACGTTTAAAATCCCTGTGTGTCTTATTTTACTCAGAATTTTGTAGTAAAATATGTAAATTTGTTGTTTTGCAACACACACACACACACACACACACACACACACACACACACACACACACACACACACACACACACACACACACACACACACACACACACACACTATGGGATGGGTTAAAAACGAAAACATTTTCTTTAAAAAATACTAAAATAACAAAAGTAACGACCAAAAGTTCATGTTGATGCATGACCAAAAGATGTTTTTGTGTGAGAATCACCAGAAAGCTTTTGATGAAGTGTCATTCTTTAAACATCTAGGCTAGCCTAAACACCTTCACTGTGAGTTAGATAAATGTTTTGATTCTTTGTCTTTTTAACACCGATCCTATTGGCGTCGGGAAACAGATACAGATGTTCTAGAAAAAACGACACCTTTTCTTGTTGCGAAGAATATAGCACGGGGTGTGTGGGTAATTAGGACTCTTTGGCTTGATGAACGTGTCTGATTCTTTGTCTTAGGCATTAACAATTAACATAAAACCTAAAGTTCAGTTACTACTGATCCTACTGAGGTACACACACACACACACACACACACACACACACACACACACACACACACACACACACACACAGTTGTTCTTAAAAGAACATTTACCACTCTACAGATAAGGCGTTGTCGGGAAAATTCGTTTTGCGTACCTACCCCGAAGTGACAAAATAAAATTAAATTCTGTATCAAAATTTATAAGGAAAGACCAGTACTTTGTTTAGGCTTGGTTTGTAGGGAATTACAAACCTGCACACATATATTCAAACGCACATCACTATAGAACCAATTCTTAATGCGCATGTGAATGCCATCAGCGTTTATTACAGGTTCGCGTTTAAAGTCTGTGTAGAGAGAATGGTGTCGGCTTGGCGGCCCCTAATTTAATAACAAATGATCGTTGCGACGGAAGCGAATCAATCAAAACTAACTTTAGCCGGAAAATAACTTTATTAAAGAACCGCTATAAAGCCAAAACAATCTATGTTACCTTAAATTATACGTTTATCTCTGTAAAGCTGCTTTGAAACAATCTACATTGTTAAAAGTGCTATATAAATGAGGATGACTTGACTTGACTTAAAAGAACATCCCCAGACATGTTATTTTAATGAATATAGCCAGTGTGGTGTAGGGGTAATGGTTTTCCTGAATGTCTTGACTCAAATACTTTGACTCAGTTAACATGTATTGATCAAACAACGATTTTGACACTCAGGGTGTCAACATACCATCATGGGTGAATTTCACCCCCAACAATCAAAGGAAAATACAATCAGCAACAGTTTCCCCCATACAGACGTTCCCCCTGTAAAAACAATTGACACCCACTGACCAGTCAGTTTGAGTGACACATGGATTCCCTGTCAATCACTAGTGACAAGGGTCATAAATCAATCAAAGGGGGTCATGAATCAACCAAAAGTGACACAAAGTATATGTTTATACTACTCAGCTTGAATCAGTCGGCCCATTCTCCTCTGACCTCTAGCATCAACAAGGCATTTTCGCCCACAGGACTGCCGCATACTGGATGTTTTTCCCTTTTCACACCATTCTTTGTAAACCCTAGAAATGTTTGTGCCAGAAAATCCCAGTAACTGAGCAGATTGTGAAATACTCAGACTGGCCCGTCTGGCACCAACAACCATGCCACGCTCAAAATTGCTTAAATCACCTTTCTTTCCCATTCTGACATTCAGTTTGGAGTTCAGGAGATTGTCTTGACCAGGACCACACCCCTAAATGCATTGAAGCCACTGCCATGTGATTGGTTGATTAGATAATTGCATTAATGAGAAATTGAACAGGTGTTCCCAATAATCCTTTAGGTGAGTATGTTTAAATGTTTGTTCTACTACACAGTATTAATAAACTGCAGTCATTTGGTTCTTTAAAACATTTCTCTCCTGTTTTCAGCACCGAAACATGAACAGAATCAATAAAACATGTGCAGAGATTCAGACTGACGGCGGGTTTGAATACAGACTTCAGTCTAATATACTGAATCAAACCAATATTCCCGACTGTGATCAGAGCTGGTATTCAGAGGTGTGTGTGTGTGTGTGTATTTCTGTCCTCAAACTACATTATACACACACACACACACACTCACACTTGATCCTCTTGTTTTTGGTGTGTTCAGGACGGGCGTCTGATAGCAGATCCATCATATCCTGAAACACTGATGGATCCTGGTATTTCAGTCTCATCTGATCGTCTCGTCACGTCTCGCTGTGTGGAGGAGCTTCATCATGAGATTCAGTGTCATTCTAATGCAGTAAATCAACTTTCTCTCTCAACATTCATCTGTTTTCATATAGAGTGGTGACAAGACAGGGGAACACAGACATGAAACATGACAGTTATGCTTATAATCATGCTCTTATACAAAAAGCCTAATCCGGCTTGTATGTCCAAATGCTTCCCTGAGTTCCCATCGGAGGTGTTAGAGCTGTCCGCTTTTCACCCTCCACCTTTCTCCTCCGTGGAGGATCAGAGGCTGAATGCTCTGTGTCCTGTCCGTGCCTTACAGACATATGTGGCCAGGACCGGCGCTTTCCGGAAGAGCGACCAGCTCTTTATTTCATGGGCGCTCCCTCACTAGGGGAGTCCCATATCTAAGCAACGCTTCTCACATTGGCTTGTGACGCTATAGCTTTGGGAGCTTTGAATCAAAGGGAGTGCAGCCCCCAGGAGACATTAGAGCTCAGTCCACGAGTGGCTCTTGGGCTTTGCTCAGGGGAGTGTCACTGCAGGACGTCTGCTCTGCTGCCAGCTGGGCTTCTCCCCAGATGTTTGTGCGTTACTACCGGCTGGATGTCACCAGAAGCTCGGTAGCACATTGTGTTTTGGGGGTGGGGCCTTCTTAGCCCTTCCCTGCAACCCTCCTTTTCCCTTTCCAATTACACATTGGAGTAAAGGAACAGGGCCGGCAGGCCATGCACATTCCTGTCACCAAGCATGCATTTAAATTCCTGCCTGTGTGTGTGTGTGTGTGTGTGTGTGTGTAAATATATATAAATCACAGATGAACACAACTTTTATGAATTTCTGAAGCCTAAATGCAGTCGCCAGAAGTAAACAGCTAAAGGTAGGCTATAAACGAAATACACCGTGGTCCCACGAATTCAACGCCACCATAAAACCTCCACTAAGAGATAATTTAGTGCACGAGGAATGAACTGAGAGTACATGTAGCTCACTGACATGTTTAGATCCGGCTGACTACATCATGTGTTGTGAATGCCAGGTTAAAGAGATGTGTGTTTTTTAGACAAGATTTAAACTGACAGAGTGTGTCTGCTTCCCAGACATTTCTAGGAAGACTATTCCTAGTAACGTCACACCTGCACCACTCTATTTAAACACACAGAAATTATGATAATGTTATTTTTATTTAATTATGAATCATTAGATTTGCAGTTCATCAAAACATTAAACAAACAATAATTCATATTTAATCCTTAATGAAACTATAAATGCTGCTTTAATGCTTCGTTTCTTTCATCACAGTTCAGAATAGAGACCATGTTCAGAGGTGAGAGACTCTTGCGTAAAACATCAGTGTGTCCTGAATCAGAATAAACTCTGTGTTAAACTGAATCTTCTGGAAGTGAATCATGATGATTGTGAATGTGTTTTTCAGTGAGGAATGAAACTGCAGCGACTCCAAACTCAGGTGAGTTTCAGCTGATAAACGTGTGTCTAATTCACTAATAAAACACTGATTTAGACTCAGTCCAGTGTGAATGTTTTCTGTCATATTGTCTGATATTTGTGATCGTTGTGTGTTTTAAAGATGTGAATGAAGTGACTCCGTCTCTCCAGATCTCAGGTAAAACATCAAGAGCTTTAAACATCAACGCTAATATTGATTAATCATTATAGATCAGCTGATTTCATTGGTTCATTAATTGAGTGGATCAGCTGATTGTATTATTTTGTTGTTTGTGTATGGCTTGTATAGATCAGTTCTGGTGGATTTCTGCTCTTCTCATCATGATCCTGCTCTTGATTTGTTTCATTCTGCGTAAAAAAATCTTCAGGTGAGTCCAGACTGATCTCAGTTCAGCCAGTAAATCTCAAGAGTTCATGTCGTCATATTCACTGCCATCATGAGATTGCAGTATCTTAACCATCTAAAAAGTATATGTTAATATGTAATAATCAGATTCAGTGTGTTGTCAGATGTCTTCAGAGAAAAGGGCGGTTCATCTGTCAGACTGATGATGGTACAGACAACAGGTGAGTGAATCCTGTAGCTCAACACTAGATGATGATCATGGGTTCAATTCCCAGTCTTTCTTTCTCTCAGTTTGAGATTCACTCCATTACATTTACATGATTGAATCAAATGTGCTCTTTGAATGCAGTATAAATGCAGTGTTAGTCACTCGGATAAAAGCATCTGCCAAATGATAAGTATAATGTACTGAATCTCATACTAAGAGAAAGAAAGATTGAAATAAATCATATCAACATTTAAGAGCTGAAACGGATGTTTAATGTTAACCTACAGTTGAGACTTAAAATTAAGTTTTATCTGGTGCATCTCTAGGTCACAGATGAAGGTCAGATGTAATGATCCTCATGTAGTGCAGTTAAAGGCTTCAGAGACAGAGGTCTGCATCAACATCATGGGCCAGCCAACCAGCCGCCCCTCAATACAGCCAACCAGCCGCCCCTCAATACAGCCAACCAGCTGCCTCTCAACCTGCCCACGCCTCAATACAGCCAACCTGCCTGCCCTCATGATGGCCAACCTGCCCACCCCTCAAGACAACCAACATGCCCGCCCCTCAAGACAACCAACTTGCCCGCCCCTCAAGACAGTCAACCTGCCTGCCCTCATGATGGCCAACCTGGCCACCCCTCAAGACAACCAACATGCCCGCCCCTCAAGACAGCCAACCTGCCGCCCCTCAACCTGCCCGCCCCTCAAGACAACCAACCTGCCTGCCCTCATGAAGGCCAACCAGTCGCCCCTCAATACAGCCAACCAGCCGCCCCTCAACCTGCCCGCCCCTCAAGACAGCCAACCTGCCTGCCCTCATGATGGCCAACCAGCCCGCCCCTCAATAACAGCCAACCAGCCATCCCTCAACCTGACTGCCCCTCAAGAAAGCCAACTAGCCATCCCTCAACCTGCCCGCCCCTCATGACAGCCAACCAGCCATCCCTCAACCTGCCCACCCCTCAAGACAGACAACCAGCCGCCCCTCAACCTGCCCGCCCCTCAAGACAACCAACATGCCCGCCCTCAAGACAGCCAACCTGCCTGCCTCTCAACCTGCCCGCCCCTCAACCTGCCCGCCCCTCAAGACAACCAACCAGCCATCCCTCAACATGCCTGCCCCTCAAGACAGCCAACCTGCCTGCCCTCATGAAGGCCAACCAGTCGCCCCTCAATACAGCCAACCTGCCGCCCCTCAACCTGCCCGCCCCTCAAGACAACCAACCTGCCTGCCCTCATGAAGGCCAACCAGTCGCCCCTCAATACAGCCAACCAGCCGCCCCTCAACCTGCCCGCCCCTCAAGACAGCCAACCTGCCTGCCCTCATGATGGCCAACCAGCCCGCCCCTCAATACAGCCAACCTGCCGCCCCTCAACCTGCCCGCCCCTCAAGACAACCAACCTGCCTGCCCTCATGAAGGCCAACCAGTCGCCCCTCAATACAGCCAACCAGCCGCCCCTCAACCTGCCCGCCCCTCAAGACAGCCAACCTGCCTGCCCTCATGATGGCCAACCAGCCCGCCCCTCAATACAGCCAACCTGCCGCCCCTCAACCTGCCCGCCCCTCAAGACAACCAACCTGCCTGCCCTCATGAAGGCCAACCAGTCGCCCCTCAATACAGCCAACCTGCCGCCCCTCAACCTGCCCGCCCCTCAAGACAGCCAACCTGCCTGCCCTCATGATGGCCAACCAGCCCGCCCCTCAATACAGCCAACCTGCCGCCCCTCAACCTGCCCGCCCCTCAAGACAACCAACCTGCCTGCCCTCATGAAGGCCAACCAGTCGCCCCTCAATACAGCCAACCAGCCGCCCCTCAACCTGCCCGCCCCTCAAGACAGCCAACCTGCCTGCCCTCATGATGGCCAACCAGCCCGCCCCTCAATACAGCCAACCTGCCGCCCCTCAACCTGCCCGCCCCTCAAGACAACCAACCTGCCTGCCCTCATGAAGGCCAACCAGTCGCCCCTCAATACAGCCAACCTGCCGCCCCTCAACCTGCCCGCCCCTCAAGACAACCAACCTGCCTGCCCTCATGAAGGCCAACCAGTCGCCCCTCAATACAGCCAACCAGCCGCCCCTCAACCTGCCCGCCCCTCAAGACAGCCAACCTGCCTGCCCTCATGATGGCCAACCAGCCGTCCCTCAACCTGACTGCCCCTCAAGAAAGCCAACTAGCCATCCCTCAACCTGCCCGCCCCTCATGACAGCCAACCAGCCATCCCTCAACCTGCCCACCCCTCAAGAAAGACAACCAGCCGCCCCTCAACCTGCCCGCCCCTCAAGACAACCAACATGCCCGCCCTCAAGACAGCCAACCTGCCTGCCTCTCAACCTGCCCGCCCCTCAACCTGCCCGCCCCTCAAGACAACCAACCAGCCATCCCTCAACATGCCCGCCCCTCAAGACAGCAAAACTGCCTGCCCTCATGATGGCCAACCAGCCCGCCCCTCAATACAGCCAACCAGCCGTCCCTCAACCTGACTGCCCCTCAAAACAGCCAATCAGCCCGCCCCTCAATACAGCCAACCAGCCGTCCCTCAATACAGCCAACCTGCCTGCCCCTCAAGACAGCCAGCCAGTCCGCTCCAGTAGTGACTGGTTGAGCGGCAGTTGCCCCTAACGTTGAAGTTGCGCCAGCTACAACTTATGTCAGCTAGCCACAACTAATAAGAATAATAAGGGTGATTTACAGGTTCTCTACTAGACCAATGGTTTTATGTGGGCTCAATAACCAAGGAAACACTCAAGTACCCAAAATTTGTTAGATACAAATGTAAAAAATTTATTTATGTACCATCACAGTATTAAAACTCATGGGGGACAGCAGGTTGATGGAATCATGACAGGTAGAATTCAACTGACCATATAATTAATGATAATCAGCAATAAGTTTGCTTAGAGAAGTATAAGACATCAAAAAACAGGATAATATTCAGCACAGGGTTTCAAAGGTTGCTAAATGCATACATTAAATCAGTGAATGTGATCACCTAACATGCATAATTTCATTGCAAACCTCAAAGCCTTATAAATATCCATTAATAAATCACTGAAATACCACAAGAATAAATACACACCAAATATCATTCAGGTCATACCATCAATACCACTCACGATAAATACATCGCTGTCATCAATATGTAGTATAAGAGGCATATGGGAAATAACAATAGCCTGCTCTCCTACCCCCTTACTTTACACACAGATAGTGCCGGGGGACCAGTAGTAGTTGCACACATAAAATAGGGTCTCCCTGGCGAACCAAGCAATACCAATGTATATGTCAACCATACAACAGTAATAATAAGAGTGTACTGCTGGCTTTCTTACACCTCTACCGGACGTGGGTAACAGCGTTCAGGGAAATCTACAGCCACCGCTAAACTTAATAGGGGAAAAACCCAACAAAATTTCCCTCTCAGTCTATTCGCACACATCGTACAACAATCTCCAGCCCACAAACAGGCACAGCAGACCTACCAAGGATCTCAGCAGCCCTGTAGAATAGAATAGTGATTCCTGTGAAATAAATGACCAGTTAAAGACAAGAACAAGAAAATATTTAAAATATCCAAATACTCTGTATATGTATGTATAGTGAAGAATGTTATGGCACCATGGATTTTTACGAGTTGAAAAACATGTTTGAGAGAGATGTGGCAAAGGGTACAGCAAACAGAACTGGGAACAAGGAGGATTGGGACATATATTGCAAATTAAGAAATCAAGAAACTCAAATGTAAAGAATGTAAAAATAATGTTTTACAAACTTAAAATAAATGAATGTTAATATGACTGTAAAAAATGTACACGTAATGAAATAATGGATAGGAAACCAAGTCAAATTCCTTCTTTTACTTATACAGGTGACTAATTTTTTAACTATGAACCATATGAAATTGGAAATTATTTCAATGATTTTTTTCATAAATAAATTTGATAAATGAAGAGAAGAAATGTTTTTTGGCAGAATCAGTTTGCCACATCTTTAATATCAGTATTTAAAACGGATTTTCCTTTAGCTTGGAAAGATTCAAAGGTTATTCATCTTCAGAAAAATGTTCAAAACATAGGCTAATAATAATAATTTCCGAGAGCGCGCTCGATAGTGCGCGAGAGAGCCCGAGTGTGTCCGAGAGCGCGTTCGAGAGAGCGCGAGAGAGAACGAGTGACACTGTGGTTCTATTTAGGGACGAGTAACACTGGAGTTTGGTTTATTTAATAATAAGTTATAAATATGAAATGGTGTGATTTCAGAGAGGTTTGACACGTAGGCCTAATTGGGCGAGAAAGCATTCTGTTAACCGAGAAGTTTTTGTTTACTGACTAAAAGAAAGTAGGCTACATCCTGCTAATTCAGTGGTAATAATTTAACTGTTGTTTTTATTTTGTTGTCCATTTATCGAACTTACATGCCTCTTATATAGTAATTATATAATTTACTAATGCTCGGACACACTCGGTCTCTCTCGCGCGCAGACAGACACGGTCTCTCTCGCGCATGTCGCTAGCGCAGACCATAGATACACTCGGTCTCTCTGACGCACTGTCGAGCGCGCTCTCGGACACACTAGGCCTCTCTCGCGCAGTGTCGCTTCGCTTTTGTACAGTCCGGCGCCACATAATTGTTGGCAGGGCGACGCACACTGAGACGAGCTGCTCTCGCTGTGAGAACATGCCACTCTCCGCTCTTTGATCGCGTTCTCCTCAGAGCGCGACTCCGCCCCTCACGAGCCTCGGATGAGGAAACGGCGGAGTCGAGGGTTGAGCAGTTGGACGACAGTGAGCTCACCCCGGCTCAGACCTTGCGTGCCTCACTTTCTCCACAGAGAGAGATGTCGCCTGTGTTGTTCACCCGCCCAGACCAGATGCGAGGGGTGGGCAGGTTGAGGGATTTTTTATACTTTATTTACTTATTTATACTTTGGTATTTTTGTGCAATAAGACATAATCATTTGATACTATAAGATAAAGCAAACTATTTTTTTCTACTGTATCTATTTGGCTACATTTGTTGCCCAATTAAAAACATTTTAGACTAGACCATTGGTCTATATTATGAATATTTAGTTTTGAATAATTTGACTAATTTGTAACTCAAATAGAAGTTTGTATTTGCATTTTTTTATTATTAATGTTTTCCCATAGTAATGTCAACACTTACTTTCACTTTCATTATTTCATCAGTGACAATAGCGCCCTCTTGTGCCCTACATATTCAAATAATGTCATTTCTGCATGTCATTGTTAAAAATTTATATGAGTTTCTTCTGAAATGTGATGCTTCCTGAGAGGAAAAGATTAAAATTAAGGTTATTTGTTGAAAACTTCATATTTTAAGGGGTAATTTCCACTAGTTTAAAAACACATCACTACACATTTTCCACGTATGTTTAAATTGTTTGTTCTACAACACAATATTAATAAACTGCAGTCGTGTGTGTGTGCGCGCGTTTCTGTCCTCAAACTACACCATTATACATACTCACTCACTCACTCACTCACACACTTGATCCTCTTGTGTTTGGTGTGTTCTGGACGGGCGTCTAAAAGCAGATCCATCAGATCCTGAAACACTGACCCAGACAGCATGGTAATATTGATTCAATGTTGAGTTTTGATCCAAACCATCATTTTTGTTGACATCAAAATTTCAATGTTTAAAGTGTGTTGGACCAGCATTGAAATGTTGATGAAAGGGAACAGCACACATGGGTGAAGACAGTGACATTGAACTAACAGTGAGACTTAGTTTATGAGCACAAGATCTTGCAGGCATGTATCTGTGCAAAACACTACTGGGTGTTTCCCAATCAGCGGGGCGTTTCAGTTCATGGGCACTTTCAGTGGTGTTACCTCACTTGCTCTAATATACTGGGGGTTTGGTTTAGGGGAGGGCCCTCATGATTTTAGTAAGTCTTTTGAAAAATGGTTGAAAAACACCAATTGTAGTTTGAAAATTGGCCACTGATTGGTATACGCCCATTTTGGTTTTGCATGCGCACTTCTCAGTAGTGTAACGCTTCCTCATTAGAGAGAAAACATAGGTGCATACAGAAGTCTGGTTTGTTGAAGCACCTGACATACTTGCATGACTTCTCTAGCACAGTTTCAAACAATGGTGCATCTACCTTATTTCTTTCTTCCTTTGTTTTGCGTGCTTGTTTGCGTATGATTTGTATTGTTAGTCACGGTAATTAGATACATTAAAAAGTTATTAACTGTTTGAATAAAGCATCTATTTTTCTACATTCTTAAAAAATGCACATTGCTTTAGTAAAGTTTATTAGTAATTTCCTGAATAAAGTTCTAACGTCATTTAACACATTTCTTGAAGTGCAGGAGACATGAACATGAGCAAGAAAAAGTTACACTGCAAACATAGCCCATGTCTTGCATCCATCAGTGCTTGCATGCAGAGCACATTGCTCCTTTAGTAGGAATGAAGGCAGATGAAGATGGAAAATAAAAAAAGAGAGAAGCACCCTCCTGATAATGCTGACATTGATTATACACCGAGTTGTTGTCGACAGCATAATCACCTGACCTGGGACATATCACTGCTTAATCAGGTAATCATTCATATTCCTGAATCTGTAGAAATGTAACTGATTTCCATTCAGTTTAGCTTGTTTCCACTGAAACACAATAACAAAAACATCTTGTGTTTATTAAGAAAGTGACTGACATGGCTATTTTGTGATATTTTAAAGAGATTAAAGGAGAACTCCGGTCAATTTTAACATTGAGCTCATTCAAAATGATGTTAATTCAGCCAGCGCAAATACCTGTTTACATCTTGTTTTTCGGTAGAAGTCCAAAGTAGTCGATTGTCGAGTTCACGCGCATTGGTTTAGTTACCTATGATCACGCGCGTGAACTCGGCAATCGACTACTTTCGCTGCGCTGGGTGAAATAACATCATTTTTATACATTTCTTTCACATCTACTGCAGTCAGACTCACTCGTGTTAACTCTGAAGGAATCACTCACATTTTCTGTGCACTTGTAATGACACATCAAGTATGTTAAGAGGCTAAAAGCAGGTTTAGTACTTGCCCCATTGAAGTCAACAGGGTGCAAATTTTAAAAATAGAATAACTCGGTGTAGGCAACACCGATTTTTGTCGTTGTTCTCTGTATTGACAGCACTCCAAATTTACAAAAAAATGAGCTCAATGTTAAAATTGACCGGAGTTCTCCTTTAAGGTCTACTTAAGGTGAATCTGCAGCTTCAAAGGGATAGTTCAGCCTGAAATGAAAATTCTATCATCATTTATTCACCCTCAAGTTGTTCCAAACCTGTATGGATTTCTTTCTTCTGCTGCACACAAAATATGATAGATTGAAGAATGTTGGTAACCAGACCAGGCCACCGTCAACTTGCTGGTTACCAACATTCTTTCAAAGTAAACAAAGTAAAAAAAGCCATAAAACGCACCCTGGACAGAAGATCGCTAAGAAAGAGCACAGGACATTGTCTTGTCCAAACTTTTCGCTTTCCTTATCTCTGCATCCCTCTCTCCCCCTGAGTTACCCCCTGATGTATCTTGTGAATCTATTGTTTTTCCTTTTCATGTTTGGTATCATTTTAAGTGTCTCAGTGCGATTGGTAAAATAGTCTTAATTTCATTGCAGTCATTGGTTTAATGAGAAAGATTGAGAACTTCTCCTCTTTGGGTGATGTCTCTTCAAGATATCTCCCCTCTCCCCCGAAACCAGGTGTTACCCCCTGGGGTACTTGAATTGACCCAAAACAACTCTAAAATTATTGGTATAACCCTTTGTTCTGGTCTGGGTATGTAAGGGTAGGTGACAGAGTAGTCTTTGGGAACCTGTAACCAGGAAAACCCCCACTCAGTGCTGTGTCAGTGTTTTCTCAAGATTCGGAGATCGACTATTTTTGACTGACAAAATGCCGGCGGCCGGAAACAACAAAAGCTTCAGTGAGTTCTTCAAAATCTTTCTTTTTAGCAAACTCTGTGTACACAAGCAATGTTCTCAGTGCTGGAGTTTATGTGTAGAGCCCCTGGTGATACTTCCAGCACAGTTTCATGTTGTGTCGAGCCTTCTTAGTGTTTTAAAAATAGCGGTTTTGATGCTATGATAGTCGTACCCC
This sequence comes from Scardinius erythrophthalmus, assembly GCF_964197995.2. NCBI lineage: Eukaryota > Metazoa > Chordata > Actinopteri > Cypriniformes > Leuciscidae > Scardinius > Scardinius erythrophthalmus. Next base: position 7,633,281 of record NC_138221.1, on the reverse strand, counting down.
AAGCACTCCCATTCAAAAGGCAATTTGACCGAAAATGAAAATACGGTCAATCTTAAAAGTGGCGTTTCCATCCTAATTATGCTTTTAAACGAAAGTTTGCCTGGGGTAGATTTACAAAAAGACCATTACATAGGTTGTATTTTGGCGACAGTTATCCTTGGAAAATGAAAAGAATTGTTGTTGTTGTTTATGTCTATCCACAAAACAACAGAAGAGAATATTTAAAAGAAAAATGCCATACTCCTTACAAATTCCTGTAACACTTATTATTTTCTCTAAATTGTTTGATTACTGCACAAATCACACACCCTTTTTCACATTTATTTGCCTGAACCCACCTATACATACACAGCTCACCATCTGATTGAAGGATTTCACAAAAGAAAACTGCAAAAACTGTGATGACTTGATTTATTCATGTACAAGTCCATAGTATTCAGAAAGTTCTGTGAACATATTATATTAGTTATACAGTGGGAATTTAAGTGCTGAAGAGAAAAGCATCCCAGCATAACAAAATAATTAATTTTTAAAAAGAAAACAAGTCTCAACAATTATAAAATCTAAAATGGACCATAGTTTTTATATTCTTTAAGTAGTTTTATAGCTTAACAAAAACACTAAATGCAACAATAATGTGGTACATTGAGAGTAAAGTTAATATATATATTCAGGTTATTGTTTTTGTCTTCAAGATTTTATTGCATTACATGACGCAACATGACACTTCTGAACCCAGAAGAGATATACTGGGTTCTGGACCAAATTTGAATCCAGTTCCCAGGAATTTGACCTCCACCCCATCAGCACCAACAGATGCACCCGTGTCAACTCCAAGTCCCACTTTCATACCAACTGGACCGGCTTTAACTGATGCACTGCCGACTTCAGCTCGAGCTATTGCTCCGGCTCCAACCACATTGGCGTCAGCCCTAGCTGTGGCGTTAGGCCCATTGGCTTGTGCCTCAAACACACTGAATGCAGCTTGAGCTCGTCCAACTCCTGCTTCTGCAAAAGCTCCAGCCTTAGGGACTCTCCTTCCTGGTTTGTTTTCAGAAGCATACGCATATGTTCCAGTTCCAGCATAGGTGCCCTCTGCACTGGCACCTGCTGGTCTGTCAAAATTGTCAATCATGTATACGATATCATCTGAACTAATACCTGAAAATAAAACAAATTAGCATAAATGTGGTGCATGTAGACATATACTTTTTTTTTTTTTTACAGAAATTTACCTCACCATAGCTGCCAGAACATCATCAAGATTAAAAAAAAATATTTTTACTGCTCCTTGCAAGCTGTTAGGTCTGTATTTGGTGTGATTAAATCTTGATCTAGGGTTTGTTTTGCCTTCTCAAAACTCTAAACAGAGTGGCTCTAATTGTTCAAAGAGCTTTTAAAAATAAAAGCCAATATTCTGCATCTTCATGATCTGTTGAATCTGCTCATGTTTCGTGTTTCATTAAGTTGTGAAAAGTGGAGCTTTTTGGGTGTGGAGATATTCTCTGTCCACCTGGTGGGAGTGTGTAGTGGTCACGATACAGAGAGACAGTAAATACAACTGATGTTTTATATGAGTATGCAAATGGAGATCAGGATGATGAGCTTAGCTGGTTAATAATACAGGTGTCTGTTTGCAGATGGCGGCACTGAATACGGTAGACTGATGACTGGAGATCTTCAGGTGAGTAGAGGAGTCTGTACGTCAGGTAAGGACGAGACCAGACAATGAAGTGAAGGGGAAGTGTCTCTTTATAGTGTGTGTAGATGATGATGATGTGCATGTGCGGTGAATCTGGACTCTGGGGAGAGTGAACGAGTGTGCGGATGTGCAGATCTGGTGACTCCGTGACAGTAGTGGATGTAGTGAATCATATTATGAAATAAATGTTTTTATAGAACATCTTATGAGTGAAACATTTTTTTAAGTATATTCCCATTCATATATTTATGATTTTTTTTTTCTAATTATTTTTCAAACAAATTTTAGCACACCAGGGTGACTAGGAACATGAAATTGTCCAGCTATGACTTCATGTTTGCATATTGCACTGCACACAGAGGATGTGTGAAACGGGCGTAAGACAGTTCTGGGAAGTAAGCCTAACTATACCGAACCGTTTGACGACAGTCTTGCTGTGCAACGAGATCGGTCCGCTGGTTAGTCCAGTTATGCCGTCTCATCGCTCAAAGTCACTTGTTTTTTTTTGCCCATCAGAAAATTTATTCAGCAAATGTGTTTTTACTGAATAAAAAAAAAAATATCTGACTCAATTGTGAAGGCATACTTTTTTTTCTTTTCGCATTTTTTACAATTTATGTGCATCTTGACGTTTCCACTGAGCGTTTTTTATGCGCTATTCTAAAATGCTCATAAAAATAGGTGGATGGAAACATACTGATTCATAGCCCGTTTGCAAGCTGTGGTGTCTATATTTTCAGCAAAGAAGAATTATGTGTATTTCTATGCTGGTGTCATTATTGCCCTGTGCATGGGGGACCGGGACAACAATTCCAGTAATTAAGCACAACAATATTTACAGGTAATTGTGACAAAAAAATTAGAAATCCCAGAGCAAAATCATTCAGTTTAGGCTGCAAAATCCTAAAATCCTGGTGGGACTGTCTGTTAATTTAACGTGTCATATGTCTTTTTCTGAAATATGACAACAATCATCTATACTATACAGAGATCACACTTTCAGAGAGTGCTTAGGAATATTTTAGAAGTAAATACATACACAAAATACATATATTAACAAATAACACAAACATGCAGTGTATTAACTATTAAAAATGAACTTACCTATAGCTCCACGGTGGTCTATTTTTCGGTTTCCAGACATTCTGATGTCGCAGGTCTAAAAGCTCAATGGGTCTTTGGTGGTGTCGCTGGAGCTGTGCTTCAGTCCTTCAGAAGTGCAGCTTGCCAGGTCCCAGACACATTTATAGCCCATAAACTGACTCAAAACACGCCCGAAAGGAATGTTTTTCCTTGTTTAGGGAATCCCCCCTCCCCATATACTGTGAAACTGATGATCTCATTCATCTGATGAGATCAGACCAGTGTTTAATGAATGTGACACCAGTATTAAAGAACAAATTCTTACACCTTTATTAATTTAAATGTTTGAATCACTATTCAGTGTCATTTTTCATTGACAAATATTTCAATAAATATAAATGGCACAGCTTAAGTCAGGGCTATTTAATAACTGCCAGATGAACAAAGAAAAAAAGTGATCTGATGGTGTTGGTTATATTATGACAATCATCATTTGAACTTGGTCACTGAACTCATTAAGACCCTTATTTCTGACGTAGATTTAAGTTGTTGATTACAGAATAACTGTGATTCTGCATAAATATCCAGAATTTTAGATATAATACAAAGGATTTCTTAATAGTTGTTTTGAAAAAAAAAAACTAAAAAAAATCGTTCTTTTAGGCACACACAGACGTCAAGATTCAGTCTATGCATCTCAACAATGGTGACGAGCAGAATATTCACTTAGGAAAATTAAATTACATAGACAATTCAGATCATAATTTATTCATACCGCAATGCATGATGGGAGCCATTAATGAGTTGTGATTGGTGGCAGCCACTGCAACATGCTTTATTATTGTCACCATTGTTGAGATTCACAGGCTGATTATTGATGTCTGTGTTTCTAAATAAATTAATTTGAAAGTCTTTTGATCAGAACAATGTGTATTAAATATTTAGGATTATAAGAAAAATATTGAAAATCATAGGCTGTAGAATCACAGGGCTGCTGTAATTAACAAGTTAAACCAAACTATCTCAATAAGTTTTGTTTTTCAGATCACAGCATGATTATGTCAAAACATAACCAACACCATCAGATCACATTGTCTCTTTGTTCATCTGACTGTTATAAATCACTAACAGCGGACAAACAACATCTAAAGTGAATGTATAAGGGTCAAGAGCTCAACTAAAGCAAACACTAATCACCATAATTTGTGATTTTCTCCTTCAGTGATTCTGCTTGTTAACATCAGGTGTCTTCAATAATGCTCAATCATCACTCAATTAATCACTTAATTATCTCATTAACTTTAACACTCTTGAGTAAAAAAATGTAAATTTTGGTTTGACATGAAATCAAAACATTTTGGTTTAAACTAAATCATAAATACAATTTGAGAAAATCTAAAAAACAATTAGCTGTAACAAATTACATCAACTTTTTTAAGTTAATCCAAAGTATCATTTTTTTCAGTGCACAAAACCAAATCTTCAAACCACATTCAGAGAAACGCTGCATGGCTCTTCTGGCAAAGATCCTTCATTAGACACTACAGAGAGTATGCAGTTACAGAAAAAACTATATTGTAACAAAGTAAATTAATCTAGCAATTTACAGTAGTGAGGTGAATAAACTGTATATTGTATGCACTCCAATTGTAGTATTGTACTGAATATTGTACGCTATAGTAGATATATATATATATATATATATATATTAATTAAAATAATAACATCACTGATTTTAAGCTGGACTGTGACTCTATTTTCTTCTGGAAACAAACTTTGTTGCATTATTTTTCTGTTATCTCTGTAAATGAAACACTCTGTACTGTAAAAAGAGCTGTATAAATAAAGCTGACTTGACTTGACTCAACAGCACAGGCGACATCGTCTTTTTCCAGTCAAGGGGAAAACCCTCTAGTGTCTCGGATCCTGTCCTGACAACATTCCCCACACCTTGCTTTCACATACTCTTCCTCTTCCTCCTCCTCTTCCTCATACTCATCCTCTTCCTCATACTCATCCTACTCCCATTCTCTTCTCTTACTCCCTTACGGCCCTTGCACACTGAGACTGAGTCCGAAATTATCGCATGTGTTTTTTCGCTTTCGTGATTCGGTGAAATGTGTTTTAGTGAGTGAGAATGTGTTTAGAGTTTTGTTAAAAGAGTGCATGAGATCCGCAAACAGTGTTTTAACTGCTTAATGTTTTACAGAAAGAGTGATTTATTCAACAGATTGGTTTAGGCTATTGAGAATTTGGTTCAGAGAATGAGGTTTAGCGATTTCAGTTTAGCAAATCAGAAAAGCAGAAATATATATATATATATATATATATATATATATATATATATATAATATAATATCATATTCAATATATTTGACCAAATTTGAACATATATTTAAATAACTTTAAATATTTTGGATACAGTGCCCTATCTCTTTTTCTCTTTTACAAATTTGCTGCAACACTTTCAGAATAATGTTTCAACTCTGCATTGAATTCACCAACATCAACACTGAATTCATCAACATATAACTTATGTCTGGTTTTCTTCTCCAATTCCCCATTCTGAACAATATTTCACAAAACAGATTTTTTACATTTATAACAAATGTTTTTCTTCTGGTTGCTGTCACTTAATGATTTAAAATTAAAAGTAAAATTTGTGATTTTTTTTTTTTGTCATACCAAGAAGGAAATTGTGTCTTTTTCTCCAACATCAGGATCTTTTCAGGAATGTTACTACTTCCGTTTTTTTTTTTTCAGGGCTAAATATTTTGTTAGTTTTATTAGGATTTCTTCTCTCTCTCTTTCTTTAGTTATCAGTAATGCAGTAAAGTAAAACATGCATTCCTCAATTCTGAAAGTTAATTAAATAGTTCATTCCATACATTTCTGGAGGACAATTGCATGAATGCCACACGTGAAAAAAATGTGGAACAAATTGTTGAGGTTGATGATTGGTTAACATTCTTTAAAAAAAAAAAAAGTGTGAAGTAACACTTCCGAATGTGCTTTCCTCATTATTTCCTCATTTATTTCCTTATTCCTCATCATGCTTGTTTGATCTTCTTTAAAAACATTTGGTGCAGAAAAGAAGCACAATGTGAATAAATGAAAAAGAAAACAGCAGCTGACCATAAACATTTTCAACAACAGAAGGTGTTTTTATTATGTTTATTTAACTAAAACTATAGTAATTGTTTTGCTTTTATTTTAATATCATGTGTATTTTATATTTTGCGTGTTATATATAATTATATATTTTATTTATTACCATCTTCTCTAAAATATTGATAAGTCATATTGATAAGTATCTTTTATAGAACCATGTGTGTGTGTGTGTGTGTGTGTGTGTGTGTGTGTGTAATTCATGGTTTGGTCTGTTCAAATAAAAACGTTTATTCCTTTTACTTATTTTGATATTAGATTCATACTTATTCTCAGAGATAAGGACAAACCATAAAATGCCTCTGTGATGAAATGTGGTGATCTACAGATGCGGCTGATATGAAATATATAATATATATATTATTTTTCAATGTCAAAGATCAAAATGGACAAGTTTTTCACAATATATATCGTTTCAGGGCAGCTTTACAGAAAATGAATGTGTTAAAAATGACAATTTAGAGTGATCTGTTATCAGAGGAATTAAGATGATGCCAACTGAATCAACATGCACCAATATATCCTAACCAATAATGTATTCTTTACTTCACTGAGCTCATTGTCTCTGCTGCATTCACACACACCAAATTCAGCTGCATAATTCATCTTGTGGTCGGTTATTCTGTCACAGCTCTAAAAGTCCAAAGATTTCAGATACAAGGTCATTTAATAAAAAATAAAACTCAGATAATAACTCACAACCAATAACTGACCATGCCTGGAGGAAACACAGGAACTAAAGGGATGCTTCAGGATTAATCCTCATTCTAGATGTATTTAAAGGGGGGGTGAAATGCTCATTTTCACTCAATCTCCTGTTAATCTTGAGTACCTATAGAGTAGTATTGCATCCTTCATATCTCCAAAAAGTCTTTAGTTTTATTATATTTATAAAAGAAAGATAGGCTGTACCGAGTCTTTCCGGAAAAAAACGAGCGGCTGGGGGCGGGCCGTGTGGGCGGAGCTAAAGCTGTGCTAACGCGCCGAGCTAGTAACAACACACAGAGAGACATTTGAAGCAGTTTTACTCACCGAACCTTTATCATTGTGACTGCTCAATCCTTAAGCATTAGACGATCTGCAAATCCGTTGCTCTGGGCTTTGTTCATAAAACAATCATCGTCAAAATGCAGGGAACAACAGTCTACACAACTCTGTTTATGCTCAGGAAAAACAAACTCCATCCACGGGTTCCTTAACGCCGGGTTCTTTGGGAATCTGTGCAGGGTTGTCTTGCCCTGGCAACCAAAAACACACTTCTTTGGTGACATTGGCTTCCCAAAAGCCGGGCAGGGCGCTTTGATGGCGAACTGCTTTCACTCTCTTGCTCTGGTCTACGAGTGCGCGCGCGCCCGCGATCTTACCGGAGAAGTGCCCTTAGGACCCGTATAAGGAAATTCCGCAACATCTGACGTCACACATGCCCATACTCGAAAAAAAACTTTCCGAAACTTGTGACAAACCGGAAGGACAATTTTTGGCACAGAAATACTCCTTCAAACGTACAATTTAATTTTTGAAACTTTGTCCATGTTTAGCATGGGAATCCAACTCTTTAACAGTGTAAAAAACTCAGTATGCATGAAATAGCATTTCACCCCCCCCCCCCCCTTTCCCCTTTAACAGTAGCATACAAGAAAGAAATTAAATTAACAAATATAAAAAATAAAGCACTATGTAGACTTTACTGTATAAATTATACATTGATTCTTATTAAAGTTCTCACAAGACTCTTATTTATTATTACTCACAAGCTCATCTACATTCTGGGGGGGCACAATCTGAGACGTTGCAATTGTTTTCTGACGGGTGATATGGATCATGTTAGGAGGGGTCAGGTGAAAATTTTTAAATTCTGGCTGCTAAACATACCAATTCAGTGCAGTTTGGGAGGGACAGAAATACCTTAACGGAGCTAGCAGCAACCCTCCTCTATCTGAGGACTAAGTTAAAGTATCTATTTTGTAAGTTTATGTAAAAGACAGGTTGATGAAAGAACTGTAAGCTCAAATTCAAAAGCTTTTGAAGTCTACTTCATTAAAGCATGTTTACACACACACTTACTGTACACTTAGGCCTACTACACATGATTTTAAAAACAGTAACATTGCAGTTTTTATGTTATGATTTTAAATTGGTATGTGACCTACAGTAAGAACGATCTTATATTAAAGGTACATAAAGGTGCTGAGGTCTGACTTTGTGGTGCTCTGAAATTAAGTTATTTTAATATTAATATATGATGAAGGACTTTGAAAGAAGTTTGACAGATTTCAGTGCCGAATAAGGTTAACACTACCCCGTTTATTTGAAAATGGTTAATATTTGACAGAAATGTAAAAAAGTAATCAAATCACTAATGTTTGTTGTAATATGTAACATTACATTAGTAAAAAGTATAACGTTAGGTTGGATTTTGCAGTTATCCTCCAACAAATGTAACGCCCTCGTTTCTATGAAACTGAAAACAGTTGAACCAGCTGTAGACCTTGACACAAGACAAAACAGAACAATGTTTCAAAACCGATCAGATAACGTTACTATGGCTTTGTATGGCAGTAACGTTAGCCAACTAGTTTACGGTTAGACTAGGCTAGCTATCGATAACGTTACACTGACACAACTCAAGTTAATGCTCTGAATTCGCAGCTAATATCAAATCCATAACTTTTTGATCAAGTTAAAATTTCCAGGTCAACCACAAATAATCCCACTACCTTTTAATATCATCCGATAACTAATTCAATGCCGATTTGTTGCTTTGCCCACTTACCACTTCAAGACCATCTGTAAAACATTGCCAGCTCAACGTGCGAGACGAGTGAGTTGCTTGAACATACACAGCAAAGATTTGATACACAGACACCATATTAGGAAAAAGGGCTGATGCTGACCGATTTATTACACATCCAGAAGAATACATCCGAGTCGTTATAGGCTCTGGTATATTATGGAGCATAATAGGAATAAATTTGTGACAAAAAAAATTATCAGGGAGGAAAAATCTGAGGGGGCACGTGCCCTCACTTTGAATGGGCATGACGCCACTGGGTGTTGAGTACATTTTCAGCAAGTTTAAATTTTTGACTGAACTACCCCTTTAATAACTACATACAAACTGTATTAACAAATGTTTCACAATTTTAGGGATCAAGCAGGGAGGCAACAACATCAGCAAGGACGAGCAATGACAGTGGAGTCAATCAACACATTTTGGCTGAATTAAGAGATTAAGACTGTTCTTGTGGAAACTCTAACACTTTAAAAAAATGGTAACCCTATGAAAAGTTTTACATTTTTCTAAGTGATTGCGTCAAAAGATATAAAAACCTATTTTGCTCCTGGATGCACTCCATTAACCAGTCCAACCTCTCCCTGGACCCACTTCGGATTTGCCAGCCCCAGAGTCTTCGCCTGTCATCTCTACTGCCTCTTCGTGTAAATGAGACTGGGAGTAATAATGACTCCAAAAAGGTATCGTTTTTAAGTAACAATGCCTTCTTACTAGGGCTGCATGATGTGGCCACAGGAGTTTATATATTAAAAGTCAGAATTGTTTGGTCCATATTTTCAGCCATTTTTCTCTTTCGGCCAAAAAAACGAAAATGCCATTTTACATGAGACATGATACAGATTACGGTATGTAACATGGACAGAATTGTAAATCTGACACTTTAAAGGAACAAAAATACAAGTAAACACAACATAATCCTGACAATGTCCTCCACTGTTTGTTTTATTTTTGTATTTTTCCTAGAGATATATGCAAATTAGCTCATATTTAAACATAACATTTCAGAAAACTTGAAATGTAATTAACAGAATTAATTAATCATGGCTGAAAAAAAAAGTGCTTTCTACAATGGCATCAGTAACTTTTGCTCTTGGATGATTCTGAATCTATGCTCATAGGTTTCATCATAACAAACAAAATATTATTAAGTTCACTTTTTAACTCTGTTACCGTTTCATTGTTCGATCACTGTTTTCAGGTTAGAATTGGCCCCAACACGTCCATCGGTGCCGAACAGTTCGGCCACATGAGATGGACAGATGCAAAAAAAAAAAAAAAAAAAGCAGCAAAAGACCTCCTCGTGGCGGTCTCTGGAAGAGCAACACTGGAAAAAGTTGCAATGCCTTCAGAGACAAAGAAGCAAAGCCACAACTGGAGGCTCAGAAAGTGTCTGACATAATTGGTGAGTAATTTATTTTCCTGAAAACCAGTTTTGGCAGGATTATCATATTATTTGATATAGGGGTGTGCGATATGATGATTTTTGATCGTGGGTGATTAAAATGTCTCCACGATCTGCTTTTGAAGAAATATCGTGCATGTTATAACTGTCTGTGAAATGAGTACCTTTCCCTTTAATTGATGTGATATCATGAGTCAATATCATGTCCTGTTCTGTCCCCTCCTCTTCCTCTTTGCATTGGTGATCCACTGGAGAGGTGAGGTTTTTTTGGGCTCCTGATATTCTTTTTTAATTGTTGCTTTTATGTCTATATTTTCACTCTAATTTATGTATATAATAATATTTTACCTATCTGTGTGGTTATTTTTGTCACTTCTTCCCGTTTAAGTTATATTTTTGCATCTGTGCCTACATGTGAAATGAGAGCACATGTGACAAGTGTACATCACATGTGTTTTATAGCTAAAGCGAGGGCGAATCTCACTAAGAGGCTGATTACATTTGTTTGTATATCAGGATTCAGGAATAAAAGATCAGTGAAACTGCGAATGCTGTCTTGTTCTTCTCATACCAACCAAAACACAACGCAGACAACAGACCAGTTTACACTCGTGTGAAGAGTTGCCGTGAGATCGGGTTAGACACATCGTGTAGTGACAGACAGCGGTCTTTCTTCCCGGAAACGCGGAAGTGTTTTATCATTTAAGTCTCTTTCTTGTGTTGTAGTTCTGAGTATTAAAGTTTATATGAACATGATTTCTCCGTACGCTGGAGTATAGCCTACAGAAGCGCCGATTTCTCCACTTTATGAACAGATCATTGTGCCGTGTGGGAGTTTCACTAGAAACACTCGAGGTTTAAAACTTTACACACATGATGAAACTTAGTGTACTAGTTTCCATATCAGCTCTATTGTTCCGGCGCTGGACGTACTAATGTGTTATTCCCCTTTGCTGTGTGTCTGATGTCTCGATGCCGTGACAGTGATTGTGTAGTTCGGGTTCTCCGCTCCTCAGTGAGGGCTTGATCGGGTTCAGATGCGGCAGATTTGTGGTACTTGTGTATCTCAAGTTTCCCTTTTGTTTTGCAATTGATATATATTTCTTTTGTTTACTTATCTCGTCGCTGAGTTATGTATTTAGGCTAATATTTATTTATTTCGGAAGCCGTAGGGAGGACGTTGCCATTCGTTTTCTCTTGTTTATTGGTCAGTTGGGGAGTAAGGGAAGGCTTCTGTATTTTATTTGGGATTTGTCTTTTGTCAGGTAAGTTACATTTAATTCCTCTTTAGTTTGGTTCACTTTTGTTTGTTATTTTGACCTGAACCCCTCCTGAAGATTCACGCTTCCTGTTATTCATTTCTGTGTGAATAAGCTTTTGTGTCACTATATCTCGCTCTGTAGTGTTTGTGTGTGAGCTGGGACAGGAGAAGGGATATAGCAAACTATTTACTTTGTCATTGGCATTCCTAATCCTAGATGGGAGGCAGTGACACTATATAGAGAAATATATTGAGCAAAAATAAAAAAACTTTGGGAGATATCACTGAACATGTATTTAACCATTTACTGAAGTAAATGTTTCATCTCTGTGTTTTTTTGTTTATCTAAAACTAGACAAATCTGATATTATTTTAATCTTTATCTGTTATTTAATAGTTGATATGGTTCTTTAATAATGATCTAACAGCAGAAACACTCGCCGGGTTTAGTTGCTCAGGCAGGGCATGTTGTCACACTGCGCTACAATTAGAACTCTTCTATTCTATTCTTTTCTATTGAGAAACAATGAGAAAAAGGTGAATAAAGACAGAGTCAGTGTTCAGAAATTAAAACTTTCAGACCTGAGTAAAGTATCGTCCTGCATGACTCGGCTTTCTAAAACACGTAACTCGAGTTAAAATGACTCTTAAACGGTTAGTTCACCCAAAAATGAAAATTCTGTCAGTAATTACTCTCCCTCATGTTGTTCCAACCGCGTAAGACCTTCGTTCATCTTCGGAACACAAATTAAGATATTTTTGATGAAATCTGAGCCATGTCTGAATCCTCCATAGACTGCTATGTGACCGAAACTTGCTGGCCCAGAAAAGTTATTAAAGAGATCGTTAATATAGTCCAAGTGACTACAGTGGCTCAATCTTAAGTATATCAAGCGACGAGAATACTTTTTGTGCGCAAAAACAAACAAAAATAACGACTTTATTCCACTATTCATTTCCTTCTCTCTGGGCCTCGTAGTGTTTTTGCGCTGCGCGTCTGTGTTACACGTCACCACGCATCACACACATGACTGGCGTCGGCCAATAGTGAGCCTACGTGGTGACGTGTAACACGGACGCGCTGCGCAAAAACACTACGCAAACCAACTAGAGGTCCAGAGAGAAGGAAATGAATAGTGGAATAAAGTCGTTATTTTTGTTTGTTTTTGCGCACAAAAAGTATTCTCGTCGCTTGATATACATAAAAAATATCTTAATTTGTGTTCCGAAGATGAACGAAGGTCTTACGCGGTTGGAACAACATGAGGGTGAGTAATTACTGACAGAATTTTCATTTTTGGGTGAACTAACCCTTTAAAAACGCGTCTCTAGACCTGCTCTGAAGTGTGTTAACCGACACAACGCGTCTGACTGACATATGAACAGGGCATTCGCATTGCGCTGGGAGTTAACATGACAGTGTGCCAGCATTAAAGCCCATGTTGCAGGTTTTTTCTTTTTTCAAAATTAATATAACCTTGTATGAATATACCATATGAAAAGTAAATGCAGGATTAAAAATTATTTTGCAAGACATAAGGGCACAAATTCAATAGAAAACGTGACAGTTTCCTTGACCGTGTTGAAAAACCGTTTTTTTTTCACCATCGCGTCATATGACGTCACATGAGGGAGTCGTGCGTTCGCTCAGTGCGGAGTAGTTTGGTATTCAGTTGGAGCGGTCATGATTCAGGGTGTTTTTGCTGGTTATTGACAGTTGTGATTGTGATAATTTTTTTTATTCATCGTCACCAAATGGGTCAATTCAAAGCCTTTATAAAGTCCTTCTTCCTCTGGAAACTGTCTCCTAATGGCTGACACACACAACACATGCAGGTAAGGGTCTAAGTACTAGCTTTGCTATTGCCTGATACATGATGATGATAATCTGTACAGTATTGTGATCTGAGCATAGTGTTGTACATATCGTCGGCTAACGTGAATACATCTATAAGCTAACACTGTTCTCTCGCCCTGTTCTCCTCACACCACAAATCGTCCATCCATTGACTGACTGAGTGTACGGGTCGGCCAATCTGGTTCCGTCCGTTAAAATCAACTTTTGCAGATAACAATCGCGGCCCTGGACAGTGAGTGACCTTGCACATTAAGATAAAATTGGATTTTCTCCAGATCATTGCTAAAAAACAAGCTAACAAAACTGGCAAACTAACGTTAGTGAAGCGGCCAGAGGGATCTTTCTGCCTCCAGCTAAACCTTGCCCACACAAATACGCAACATGGGCTTTAACAGCAATCGTGCTATTTCGATAGATGCCGTGTAATCACTAGTTTGACTGTAATATATTTTTTATATATTAAGCTGATATATGTTTTTACAAACCTAATTGGTATAAACTAGGGTTTATAAACCGAAAAACTACATATAAGGCGCTTATTGTATCAAGCTGCATATAGCGCGGCTGTAGGGAATTGTAGTTTTTAGTCTACATTACTGTTCTTCCATTGTTAGTTGTAAATACTGAATTGAGAGTTTACTGTGGTATTTAAGGGGATGATACACACACGTGTGTTATTAGATTTTAAATATATAATTGTGAAATGGGTGAAAATCTATTTTACCTATATGTGATTGCGCCCCCTGTTATTGACCACACTGACATGTTAGATGAGGTCAAGAGCTTTCCATAACAGTTGGCCCCATGTCTGTATCTATTTATATATTTTTGCTTAATTATAGAACTTAATATAGGGTTCAAAGGTCAATATATCAAAGCAGGAGCCATGAAGAATCTTTTTACTGACATATGTTACTCTCCAGGACGAGACCTTTCCAACGATGTACTTGGTTTGGATCTAATCCAAAGTTTTAATTTTGGCATTCTAGGTCCATATGATATCTAGGGCCACGCTTCAAAGAGCACTTTGAAGATACAATTAAGCGTTTTGCTTGTTTTTTGTTTGTTTGTTTGTTTTTGTCTACAGGCCTGAAGAGGTTGGTTTAAGGCCAACCCATTCACCTTTGCAGTTTGTTGGCTTATATAGGATATTATTTACAATACCCAGATATTTTATTTATTTCTAACTTCCCTTCTTTCTTTGCGAGGCGAGCCGAAGACCTCGAAGGGCATTAACCCGCTTATACCATGGTCACTTGCCAAATAACACATTTTTAAAACATTAGTTTATATTTTAACTAGTTTTACAATCAAAATCTAAAGTTTTTACAAACGATAACTTGGTTTCCCTGGATACGCCATGATGGTTTATTTATTAGGTGTCCTCTATCACTTTTTAATGGACACCCTGCCGCCAATCAGAATCGTTCACCCAGACCATGGTATAATAAAAGTTAAAAGAATAACCTCAGCTATGTCAAGTTGAAACATGCCCTCTGTCTTCATATGTCATACTCAAGGCTGGACTGGCCATTGGGCATACTGGGCATTTTCCCGGTGGGCCGACGTGCTTTTTGGGCCATTACATCTCACACTCAAACATAAGTAAGGGATAATCCACGGCTAGCCATGCATTAAAGGATTTTAATGCACGACGTAGAGGCGAAGAACCACCCGACGCGAAGCGGCAACCTGATTGCCTCTACGAAGTGCATTAAAATATTTTTAACAGACGTGTAAAAATGACGGTTATTTCTTAAGTTAAGGCTCGTCAGTTCTTGCACTCCGTCCGCTTTAAATAAAGTAGAGCCATCAGATTGCTTTTATTTGAATGAATTCACATTTATTTAAATTCATTATTAAAAGAGAGAGACAGAGAACTGAAGGAGAAGGAACAGAGAGAGAGAGAGATGCGTGCGCGAGTTAACGTTACCTGTGTGCGTCGATCTCTTCTTTAAAGTCTAGCAGCTACAGTCCCCTCGTTGCTTAAGCATATAGCTAACTTAATGATTCTTTAATGGATTTATTACAATTATTTATGAATGACAGGCAACACTGATACAAATTAAACGATATGCAAAAATCATCCATTTAGCCTACCTAAACGTTTCCATATGCGTCTCTCACTCTGCTTGCAAGTGTATCTGTGTTACTATGGTTACCAATGTAGCGGATTAATTTCGAACTGTAATCAAACTGACTGGAACTACCTGTGCATTAAACGGTTTTACTGCACACCTTCCAGCCAATCAGAATCGAGTATTTAAACAGCCCATGGTATAATTGTTATTATTTTATTTTTATTTATTTTTATCGGCGGCCCATTCGTTTTGTTTTGTTTTGTTTTGCTTAATTGGCGGCGCTGGGTTAGTGCCAGTGAAATGCACTGGTTAAAAAAAGTCAGCGTTAGTTTTTTTCCTGACAGACCGGCCCATGAAACACATAGATCAGCGGCCCATTGGAGACAGCACAGGCAGGCAACGCAGGTCTTTCTGTTCAGCCTGTTAGGAGTCTGGCAGGAAGGGCATGGTTTAGTTTTCGGATTTGTCATTTCTGCAGATGTAAATGAATCATATCAGGATTTTCAACATCATTAAAATAATGCATTACTTGTTAACAACAGCACATGGTATTATTAAATAATAGCAAGCAGCATCTGCAGTTGATGTTCATTTATTCATAAGACTCAGTAAGAGTAGATTTTAATGCGCAGAAGATACAGTTTGAACAGTCAATAATAACCTTATATAAACACATTTAAATAAACTGAGAAGCCTGATCATTAATTTGTCATTTATCTGTGGCAGGAATTGGAAATATTATACTTATTTGAAGTAGTTGTTCGTTAATTAATACATTTCTTAAAGCAGCACTCAGTAGCTTCGGGATTTCTTCGCTGTATTCTCGCTTTTTGCTCGCAGGTTTCTCTCTAGAGCTCCCCCCACAGCTTCGGAATAGATATTTGACAACACTGTTGTAAAAACTCGTTGGCGATTCTCAGACACCAGAGGCTAGTAGATCAACGACATCAAAGCAGACGGGACATTCTTTAAAACGTCTTCTTCATTCGGGTTCGGACAGCGTGAGGGAGCGCAATAATGACAGTATTTTAGCAGATTTCTTTTGGCCGTAAAGCAATTGTTTACATCGCGAGACCTGATATCACGCGAGACTTCCTGACGCGGCGGCCGGCGGCTCAAAGTTGCAAGTGCGTATTTTCCGCTCACGGGCACCAGGGGGGTGCGAAACGACCACCATTCAACCCGAAATAAGTAATATAACCATTCCAATGACTCCGAAGCTGTTCAGTTAAGGTAAAAAAGTTACTTAGTTCACCTTTAAGCCACCATGCTCCCTAGAGAAAATATAGTATCTGAGCTAATGTAAAGTCTTTTAACAACTGCACTTGTGTTATTACACTCATGCAATATTGTGAGATTTTCTCCTTAGTGCAACAAATATCAAACGCCTCACACTTTGTTGTCAGTAAACCATTTACTCTCTTGCTCTTCCAGCACTTCCCCAACTGCTAAAATCTCAACAATATTAGGAAATCTACTTTTAATGCTAATTACACATCACAGTGCTGGAATGGACTGCAATAGACAAAAGCAGAAGGAAATCTTCAGTGATATCAAATTCAATTCACTGTAGAAAATTAAAGGTCCCATGACATGAAATTTTTACTTTCTGAGGTTTTTTAACATTAATATGAGTTCCCCTAGCCTGTATATGGTCCCCAAGTTTCTAGAAATTTCAATCGGTGTAAATCGAGCTTTTGCTATCTTTCTCTGCCTTTGAGAAAACGGAAGCTCAACCGCGCTGATCTTGAATCTCCTCTTTTTGACCTTATAAGGAGAAATGTTACCTCCCCTGTCTCTGCTTTGCCCACCCAGAGAATATTTTCCGCCCATGAGAAAATGCGATAGGAAGTAGGAACGCGCGCGCGCGCGATTTTAGTTTGTCCACGAGAGATATCATGGCTTTTGAGCGAGCGAAGCATAACAATTGCTCAATAATTGGATGTACAAATGATCACCGAAGGGTCAATACAGAGCTGGGCTTGCTGGACGTCTGAAACTAAAGTCTGGATCACTCTCTTTGGCTCAGCTACACACCTCGGACAAGTAACGTTAAGTCAACTAATGATATATAAGTGTGTTGCTTTACTGTTTATGGCTACCTAGATTGTTACACGTAGAATGTGGCTGTAACATTAGCTATGCAGTTTATGTGTGTGAATACACACACTGTAATGCGAGTGTTGTACACTTCTTTGTTATTTGGATAACCGTTTTCCTGTTGGTTATATGGCGCGCGATATCCGCATTTCAAGATCGCAGAGCTTGATGTAATTGTAATAAGATAAATACAGACGTTACATGAAAAGGCAACAGTAGGTTAGCGTTAGCTACATGATAATAACTGTAAACCATCCGAATAGTATCCAGACATAGTATTTTAAACTAACCATTCGGAAATGTCCTGCTGGAGCCGCTGAGTTGCAACTTCTTCATCCGTTGCTTCTCCATCTGGATCAGATTCTGGGTCAAACTGAAATGCTTGAACGACTGCGTGTCTTCGTGCCATTGCTATATCCAACGTAAACATGCACGCCACGGTAACGTTGCGCAAGATGGTCAAGGCCACACCCACCCTCCACCTTGCGCCGCCTTTCTCCTCCTCATTAACATTTAAAGCTACAGTCACCGAAAACGGCCCGTCTGAAGGAAGCTCATTCTGGGACTGGCTTGTAGTGGCTATAATTCTGCACCGAGGCTGAATTTTTAAAAAGAGATTTCAGATACAGTACTAGGGACCACTAAGGCCTATATTAGTTTTGATATGGCCTGACCAGAGCAGTACTAGGTACAGTTCGCTGCTTTGGAGGCACTGGAGAAATTGTTTATATGGATTATAGTAATCCTTTGTTTTTATTTGTTTGTCTGTCTCTTTTACATGTTTTTTATGGACCTTTTTGAGTCTGAAATAAAAGAATATATAAAATAAAAGAATATATATTAAAGCCTACAAAAAGTAGCATGTCATGGGACCTTTAAGGTATAGCACCACAGGATAGTGGGACAGGAGAAAGTAAATAACTGGGACAAAAGCGTATGACGCAATGGGAATGAGAACGGGTCGCGACTCAGGCCGAGGAACTGCAGTGGGCCGAGGGTTTGACGCATGCTGGTCAGGCTGGTTGTTTCCACGTCCTAATGCAGCTTCCCGCAAAAGCTCACTAACAGATTTCGCCATGTCTCGTCGTCTCGATTACAATATAATCACATTTAAATAATTTCGTTTTACACATTCACTCATGCACACGGGACGTCGACAACTTCACTTTACAGAAGGTGTGTCACTAGCGCCGTTACTTGAATAAGCCACACCCACTCCTTAACATTGAATTTGCATTCAGGTTGTCTTCGAAAATGAAAACGAAAATGAAAACTGTGAAATAAGAGGAATTAAAATGAAAACGAAAATTTACATTTGAATTTGAATTGTGTCACTATTATTGCGTGAGCGTTAATAAAGAGCTTTGTAAAAACTGTATTTGTAGTTTCTTTTTCATGTTTAGCTTTTCATTTTAATATTGGCAGACTTGCCTCGAGATTGTAGTGAAAATGAAATGTGAAATCACCAATTGCATTTTATTTTTCAATTTGACAGGATGCACTGTCACCGTGAAAATGAAATCATTTAATTTCATTCTCAATTTTGTCACATATTTTGCGTACAGTTTTCTATAATGAAATCGTTAATCTGGTTTTAATTTTCATTTTAATCATTTAATTTATTTATTTAAATTTGGCAGAAAATACCTTCCATTAAAAAAATATCTTATTATAACAATAAACATATCATATTATGATGTGAAATTGATCCCTATGCTGCAGTAATGTTGAAAAGCGAAGTTTGAAGAACTTGTGGATGACCTCATGCATGTGTGTATGAAGAGGGCAGGGTCTGGAAAGCACAGAAAATGCCAAACAGTCGATGGAAATCACATTTACCTGTTGTGGAAGACCTTGACGTGTGGGATGTGGGAGAATTTAATTCAGAATATTACTTCTAATGATGACTGAGACTAGATTCATGCCTGAGTTGTGACCCGGTTGTGCATTAAAGTGTAGTTTCTTATAACAATATTTTATTATTATTATTTATTTAATTTATTTTGTTGTGTGTTTTGTATAGAGTGTATTTATGTATTTGTTGTTTGTACTGGTAGATTTTGTTGTGAAGGCTAGAAAGAAAACCAGGGCCGTGCACAGACATTTTGAGGGGCAGTGGCCTAAACCAAAAAAAAAGGGGCACTAAGGGGGTGGTTGCTTGTTAACACAAATTATCCAGTTATTACAAAATATACAATTAAAAGAGAAGACAGAACACGCTCAAATACATTTTAGACTTTATTGTAGATGTTTTGATAAGGAAAGATCTTCATAACCTCATATTTTATGATTGGGATGTATTTTTCAGAAGATCAGAGCGTCGTTCTTGTTCACATGCATTACAAAGTTTAGTTTTCACCAGCTTCAGCTTCGTTCAACAGTGGCTGTTGAGACAGGTAGTGTTGCAAAGATTTTCAGCAGCTTAAAAAGTGTATGTACCCTAATGAATAACAAACGTGTTACAAACATATTTTAAATACTTAAATACAATTGTTAGGCTTAGTCCTAATTCAATTTATGTTTTTGAAATATAATTACTCTTCCATTCAAATAATTTAATTTCTATCTTTCTTGCTATCAAAAAAAAAGCACATTTGATTCAATCATGTAAATGTAATGGAGTGAATCTCAAACTGAGAGAAAGAAAGACTGGGAATTGAACCCATGATCATCATCTGTGTTGAGCTACAGGATTCACTCACCTGTTGTCTGTACCATCATCAGTCTGACAGATGAACCGCCCTTTTCTCTGAAGACATCTGACAACACACTGAATCTGATTATTACATATTAACATACACTTTTTAGATGGTTAAGATACTGCAATCTCATGATGGCAGTGAATATGACGACATGAACTCTTGAGATTTACTGGCTGAACTGAGATCAGTCTGGACTCACCTGAAGATTTTTTTACGCAGAATGAAACAAATCAAGAGCAGGAACATGATGATGAGAAGAGCAGAAATCCACCAGAACTGATCTATACAAGCCATACACAAACAACAAAATAATACAATCAGCTGATCCACTCAATTAATGAACCAATGAAATCAGCTGATCTATAATGATTAATCAATATTAGTTTATGTTTAAAGCTCTTGATGTTTTACCTGAGATCTGGAGAGACGGAGTCACTTCATTCACATCTTTAAAACACACAACGATCACAAATATCAGGCAATATGACAGAAAACATTCACACTGGACTGAGTCTAAATCAGTGTTTTATTAGTGAATTAGACACACGTTTATCAGCTGAAACTCACCTGAGTTTGGAGTCGCTGCAGTTTCATTCCTCACTGAAAAACACATTCACAATCATCATGATTCACTTCCAGAAGATTCAGTTCAACACAGTTTAGTCTGATTCAGGACACACTGATGTTTTACGCAAGAGTCTCTCACCTCTGAACAGGGTCTCTATTCTGAACTGTGATGAAAGAAACGAAGCATTAAAGCAGCATTTATAGAGTTTCATTAAGGATTAAATATGAATTATTGTTTGTTTAATGTTTTGATGAACTGCAAGTCTAATGATTCATAATTAAATCAAAATAACATTATCATAATTTCTGTGTGTTTAAATAAAGTGGTGCAGGTGTGACGTTACTAGGAATAGTCTTCCTAGAATTGTCCGGGAAGCAGACACACTCTGTCAGTTTAAATCTTGTCTAAAAACACATCTCTTTAACCTGGCATTCACAACACATGATGTAGTTCACCGGATCCGGGCCGTATCCAGACCTGGGGCCTCATTTGGGATTTGCGTCAGAAGTGGCGTACGGATGAAACATAGGACGTGCGTACACACAGAAATATTCGGATTTATAAAACCGTGCGCACGCACATCCTGTGCAGTTTTCCCTTAATAAATTACAATCAGTTCTAAATGTAGCGCAGCTTTTGCGGCACGCCCATAGTTGCCCATAAATAGTCCGTGAAACGCCCACAAGTTAATAGGCCTATTCATCGATTGCGAAATCATGGCAAACACAGAGAGGAAAACCAAGAGCGCAAAATCAGCCATTGTGCGTTATAACGCATTGTGACGGCATCATGGCATTTTTTTACCATCCATTTGACGCCTTCTTTTGAGGACGAGGCCGAGGGCGGTGAGAGAGCAGCACGAGGCCGGTGGCGTGATTACTGATGAGCGACTCCTGCAAGACGCACCGGTCTCGTATCTCTCACGGAGGAGCGGAAGCATAAAGGAGGAGCGGCGACAGTGAAGAGGGAGAGAGGGACAGGCCTGAGTTTTATGTGATGTTTTGTTCCTGTTTTGTGTGGCCAGCAGTCGTCCACGAGGGGCTGCTGGCTTATACTTTTGTTTTTGTATTGGTTTATTTATTAAAATATATGAATGTTCGCCGGTTCCTGCCTCCTTCTTCCCATAACAACGAACCTCGTTACACATACGATTGGCTTATTTTAGCCGAACTGAAGGGGAAAGTTTGGCAAGTACACCTGCCGTGTGCTTACACACATCACATCTCTCTGGTGGAGATAATCCTTCTGTTATATACCCAGCCGTGGCCCCTCCCCCTCCGCACAGACCTATTGCCCCAAGCGAACGGGGAGATTTATCACCCTCCATGGGTCTGGCTGCCCTCCATGGGTCTGGCCCGTGACAAGACAAACCTAGGCTCACTAGGGCTTGCTCCGCGTGTGGTTACTACTATGCTGAATGCCAGGGCCGTTTCTACACGGTCCTTATATGGTTGTAAGCGGCAAGTGTTTGAAGGGTGCTCAGTTTCTGATATTTTGTGTTTCCTTCAAGACCTTATGGAAATGGACAGGTTTTTTTTCCACAATTAAAGTCAACCTGGTGGCGATTTCTGAGAACTGTTCCTGAGTGGGACCTGCCTTGGCGTCAGCTAAATGTGTCAGTGAGCTACATGTACTCTCAGTTCACTCCTCGTGCACTAACTTATCTCTTAGTGGAGGTTTTCCAAAAGCCTAATCCGGCTTGTATGCCAAAATGCTTCTCTGAGTTCCCATCGGAGGTGTTAGAGCTGTCCGCTTTTCACCCTCCACCTTTCTAGATAGATAGATAGATAGATAGATAGATAGATAGATAGATAGATAGATAGATAGATAGATAGATAGATAGATAGATAGATAGATAGATAGATAGATAGATAGATTCAACGTCACCATCAGCTTCCAACAACTCTTTCAGTTTTGATCTAAAAACATTTACAGTTAAGTGTATAAGAGCATGATTATAAGCATAACTGTCATGATTCATGTCTGTCTATATGTTTAATGCCTATTAGTCTCCCCAGGTGTCTCTGGTTAACCACGTCCCCTTGTTATCTTGTTTAGCTTGTTTGCCTCTTGTACTTATGTCGTGGAATAAAACGTGAAAGTTTTCAGCCATTTAACCAAAACTCCATTCAAAAAACCCATTGACTTCGGGAAAATAAAAAAAGCAAGTGCTAAAATGCAACTCGCTTCCGCGGCTTGGCCTACAGAGAGATGTCATACCTGCACCACTCTATATGAAAAGTTAACAGATGAACGTTGAGAGAGAGTTGATTTACTCCACTAGAATGACACTGAATCTCATGACGAAGCTCCTCCACACAGCGAGACGTGACGAGACGATCAGATGAGACTGAAATAACAGGATCACTCAGTGTTTCAGGATCTGATGGATCTGCTATCACACGCCCGTCCTGAACACACCAAACACAAGAAGATCAAGCGAGAGTGTTTATGTGTGAGTGATTATGTATAATGGTGTAGTTTGAGGACAGAAACACACACACACACACCTCTGAATACCAGCTCTGATCACAGTCGGGAATATTGGTTTGATTCAGTATATTAGACTGAAGTCTGTATTCAAACCCGCCGTCAGTCTGAATCTCTGCACATGTTTTATTGAGTCTGTTCATGTTTCAGTGCTGAAAACAGGAGAGAAATGTTTTAAAGAACCAAATGACTGCAGTTTATTAATATTGTTTTAGTAGAACAAACATTTAAACGTGGAAAATGTGTAGTGATGTGCATTTAAACCAGTGAAAATTACCCCTTAAAATATGAAGTTTTCAACAAATAACCTTAATTTCGATCTTTTCCTCTCAGGAAGCATCACATTTCAGAAGAAACTCATATAAATTGTAACAAAACGATGACATGCAGAAATGACATTATTTGAATATGTAGGACACAAGAGGGCGCTATTGTCACTGATGAAATAATGAAAGTGAAAGTAAATGACATTACTGCAAAATCTGGGAAAACATTAATAATAATAATAAAAAAAAATGCAAATACAAACTCCTATTTGTGTAACAAATTAGTCAAATTATTCAATACTAAATATTCATAATAAATTGTCTAGTTTAAAATGTTTTTAATTGGGCAACAAATGTAGCCAAATAGATACAGAAGAAAAAAATACTAGTTTGCTTTATCTTATAGTATCTTATGATTATGTTTTATTGCACAAAAATATCAAAGTATAAATGGCCGATGCAGAGCATAAAGTGCAGAGTTATAACTTTACTAAAACTGTATAACTTTATGCCTGTCGTGTCGTTGTTTGGATAGGCTGAATTGATTATGATAGTTGAGAGTTCATGTGACTGTGAAAATAAATCGAGCGTCAGTCACTGAGATCTTAGTGAAAAACTGTTTTTTCTTGAAAAAAAATTACCCCGTTTCCTCCCAAAAAAAAATCTTAAGCATATAAAATAAACATATTTTAACCATGAATGGATAGAAAACTAAAACATTTTCTTCCGGAAACTCGCTGGGCTTCAGCGCGTGTTATATAAGCTATGACATCATGTGTAGTGATGTGCATTTTACCAGTGAAAATTACCCCTTAAAATATGAAGTTTTCAACAAATAACCTTAATTTCAATATTTTCCTCTCAGGAAGCAGCACATTTCAGAAGACACTAAATAAATTATAAATTGTAACAAAACAATGACATGCATTATGTCATTATTTGAATATGTAGGGCACAAGAGGGCGCTATTGTCACTGATGAAATAATGAAAGTGAAAGTAAATGACATTACTGCAAAATCTGGGAAAACATTAATAATAAAAAAAATGCAAATACAAACTCCTATTTGTGTAACAAATTAGTCAAAATACTCATAAATATAAATATTCATAAATAGTCTAGTCTAAAATGTTTTTAATTGGGCAACAACTTTTCAGTTTGCTTTATCTTATATGTGCAGAGCATAAAAGTGCAAAGTTAAAACTTTACTAAAACTGTATTATGACTGTCGTATCGTTGTTTGGATAGGCTGAATTGATTATGACAGTTGAGAGTAGTCTGGACGGGTGAACGGCACCGATGTCGACATCTCTCTCTATGGAGGGTCTTTATTTTTGGTGTTTATTTTAAATTAGACAAATCTGATATTATTTTAATCTCCAATATGTTATTTAACAGTTTATATTGTTCTTTAATGTTTCGCTAACTAGCATGATATTATGATATTATATTCTACTTTTATGAATTCTATTGAGAAAACATGAGGAAAAAGGTTTTAAAAAGACTGAGGGAGGGTCAATGTTCAGAAATGATTCATTATTATTATGTCTTGAACTATGCTGTATAGCTGTTTTTCTTTATTGGAAAAATATTTTAGTTTGTTTTGTATATTTTTTGTTTCGATCATATAGCATTTTAATCTGTCATATGGTCATGTTATAAAGTTCTCCACCTATAGGGCATGTTGTCACATTTCACTTAGGCTACATTCTTTCGGGGTATATCAATAATAAAATATTCACTGTATTAATAAAACAAAACCACATAATTGTTCTAAACGTGTTAAATTAATGTGGTGAAAAATAAACACTCTGAACCCTAGATTTACACTTTTAGAACCTGACTTCATCCAATGCTCTGATTTTTGTTTTAGAAAGGTATGCAAATTAGTGCATAATTAATTAGATAACGCATAGTTTGCATATATAAATATTTCAGAAAACTTGTAATGCAAATTTTTTTTTGCAATTATCAATGTAATCAATCAACTGTTGAAGTCTGGTTATATATATATATATATATATATATATATATATATATATATATATATATATATATATATATATATATATATATTTATTTACCCTATTCATCTGGGGTGTTTCCTTCACACAGATCAAACTCTGCGCATGCGCAATGTTATGAATGAGCTTCAGAACTGACATTGACACACACTGTAATAAAGTCAGGATTTTGTGACAGCATCATTTCATATCAAGCATCAGAGAAATAGACACCCAAACATCAGTTCACATGTATGAAACACAGCTGATACCTGAAGCGAGTGAGTGACGGAAGATGAAGAGCAGAACCAAACTCCTCCTGTTGATGCTGGATGTGGAGAATCAGCTTTAATGAGCAGAAAAACATGAATGAACTGGACCAGATGAACAGCTTTATGAGCAGAAACACACGAGAAACCAGTGAGGAATGATGAACTGGACCAGAAGTAAATAGGGGAGACCGGGGACAGTTGCAACACTTTTTGCATTTCTCTCAGTTACTCAGAGACTATTTGGACTAGACCAACCAAATTTGTATTTATTAAACATGCATCTGTCTGCTAATTACCCATACCATTTAAAGATGATTACATATGACATATCGTTCACAGTATTTATTTGAATGGAGGAAGCCAGATGAAAATTGCATGTTAGAAATACCTTAAATTTCACTAATTAACTTTAGCTTTTTGTCTCAGTGAGCAAAGAATTCTGAAAATATTAACTGTTTTAGGCCTACTATAATATTATAGTATTATTTATTTATACAGTAATATTATTGTAACCTATTATTTATTTAGTCATATTTATCAAATAACAGTTATTGAGTTTTGATTGTGTAGAACATAGGCCTACATATATTCAGTGTGCAGGAATTACAGATGCTATTCAATCTCTCCATATTTCAGTGTCAGACAGGAAGAACTGAACAATTTGCAATGCAACAAACTTTTATTAAACATGCAATTTATAACTTGTTGCAACCGTCCCCAACCCTATCAGCCATGACAGAACATCATACTCCTGCTAGACACACTGACTCTGACACATGCTCACCATGGCACTTAGAAGTCAACACAACAATTATTCAAACTAAGTTAGTTTTGATTAATTCATACAAAATGTCAGGACAGCATGACAAAAATATATCTCATGAAAAATGTTTTTACTTTCATACCTCCAAAACAAGTTTTATTCAATAAATGCAGCAGCAGATGTAGAATACGTCTTATGTCCTCTTGGTGGTGGGGTGGGGTGGGGTGGGGTGGGGGGAGGGTATCTAACTGTGCATGTGTAGTGTGAGTCTCATCACTCTAGCTTGTTTCTGATTGGAAATCACATGTTGCAACTATCCCTGGTCTCTCCAATAGAGGAGCGATGCAGAAACAACCCAGAAGAAGAAGAAGTGCATGAGTGCCTCTTTGATCTAGTGTTTTCTCTCTAGCTGTATGACTGTTTCCTTTGAGCCATATAGGGCCGACCACCCCTCTGTATCTGCATGAAATGGTTTGGTCCTGCCTTAGCGTGCCCGGTGTTTAGTTGTGGTTGTAGACAGTCAGTCGATGCGCCAGAAACACAGAGACCACAATGTTGCATAGTAAAAGATCTGGTTTTCAAAAAAGGAAAGAGAGAAAAGAGAGAGAGGAAAGACAAAAGAAAGGGTGCCAATCAGGTGCCAACCCAGTTTTTCCCCAAGAAAGGTGGGTAGCCTTTAGTCTGTGAGTGGTATTAACCTGTTGTCCATAGTGAAATAAGCTAGATAGCTGCAGGCTAGTGTTAGCCTACATTTCATCAACATTTAATCAGTGCAGGGAAACGTTTAGCAAGATATTCATACTAAATCCTTGTCCCTGCCCCTTTTAGCAGACTTAACAACAGAGGAGTCAGCAGCACCCCAGTCCCCCCACCCAGATTTACCAGCTGACATTCACGACAAGACGGTTGAAGACCTGCGTACATTCTCGTTATCACGCTCCAAGAGAATCTGTCGCTCGTTTGCGCTCGGTTCCCCTGGATCCAGTCTCGAAGGTCCTGTTTCAGCCTCTCCCATAAACACAGCCACGCTTCTATTTCTGTACACAAATGACATCTGCACATAAACCCCTCAATAACTCACTAAAAGCCGTCCAATTTGTTCCCAGGATCAGCAGATGCCAGAGGTGCGGGTTAACTGCCACCTCTATCCTATGCTTTTGACCCCTAAATTGAATCACAGCTGACATTAATGGATAATTCACCACGTCCCCGTGCACACACCTTACCCGAACCTTGCAGCTCATATCCAATGCCTCAGGTTGAATCAGGCTTTGGTGGATTGAGGTTTGGTTACAGCCTGAGTCCACCAGAGTCTGATAGGTACCCCCCTTAATACTCACAGGTATTTGGTACCGGTCAGCCTGATCGTGGGCAGCCTGGTGGACGTCTGGGACCCGGATCATTGTCCCTATATCCATCACGGGACATCTATCAATGAAATTATCCGGGTCCCCACAACGCCAGCAGGCCGGCCCAGGCCTCCCCGCCGCCCTAGTGGCAGGAAGTGGGCCAAAGGATTGGCGTGGAGAGAGCGGGGAAACATGAGGAGAAGCTTTCGCTCCGGCGGATGCGAACCCCCTGGGTTGCCCCCGTATGTCCCCTGCCTGGTCCGGCGACATCCCACTCCGGCCCCGGGGTGGGCCTCTGAAGGGTCCTGGCGGACGGGACCTGGGGAGCGGGATAGGTCGAGGGGAGGGTGTAGAGAAGGGGGAAGCTGAAAAAGAAGAAGGGATAGAAACATTAAGGATGGTATCGCCAACCCTGGAGCACGCCACCAGCTGATCCTCTGCCAGATGGATGGCCGAGTCCAGTGACGTTGGTCAGTGGCACTGGACCCACTCTGCTGTCCTCTTCGGTAGATGAGCGATAAACTGCTCCAGGACCACACGGTCGATGATTTTCTCAGCGTCGCTTCCCTCGGCCAGTAACCACTTGCGGCAAGAGTACCGGAGCTGTTGGGCCATCACAAAGGGCCGGCCGTTGTCACCCAGATCCAGTGACCGAAATCGCTGGCGATGTTGCTCTGGGCTCCAGCCGACCTGCTGCAGGATGGCCCTCTTGAGGTCGTCGAAGACCAGAAGGTTTGGGAACGGCAGTTGTTGGGCGCCTGCCTGCGCCTCCCGGACAGCAGTGGGATGAGGCGCACCGGCCATTGCTCCTTCGGCCACCCACCTGCCTCTGCTGCTTTCTCAAAGAAGTCCAGGAAGACCTCCGGGTCATCCTGGGACCCCATCTTGTTCATAGACAGGTGGGGGAGCTCGACCGGTGGCGGTGTGGCTTCGGTCCGAACCTCCCGATCCATCCAGCTCCGGAACCTCTCGCGGTCCTCTCACTGGCCCTGGACGAGGAGCTCAAAACGACGTTCCATGTCGCTCCTCATACCCACCAGGGCCTGATGCTGCTCGTGGTGGAGGGCCGAGAGGGATGTTATGACATCCGCAAGTGGAGACGTTGACGGCGTCGGCTGGCTGGCAGCAGCTTCCTTCTTCCTTCCCAGGTCTTAAATACACACAAGACTAATGACTAGACAAGGGACACATGTGAACAATGAAACAATGAACCAATGACAACATGACACATCAGACAAGGGAACACATGGCAGGATCACATGACGTACAAGGGATCACATGACAGACAAGGAAACATGATGTGAACAAACCCAAAAACAAAACCGTGACACCCAGCCATTGGGTTAAATTTTTGTCCATAATAATTAACCCAAATTGGGGTTAAAACAATCCAAAAAAGTTTAGCCTGTACAATACACATTCAAACCCATATACGTTTTACATATATTATGCTGTTAGACACATTTTACATGGTGTCAATGAATTTCTATTACACAAGGAAAATAGTTATTTTGGAGTAAAAATTCTAACTAATTTACACAATTTCTTGTCAGTGAGCAGAAGCATCCAGTGTGCAGCAGACATGTCACTACTACATTAAATTGAGCAGGTTCAGTTGAGAGAAAACATTCTCCGTTTCGATAATGATGATTCAATACATTTCATCTGTAGGTGTAGGTCATGACCTTAAGAGAGATTTTATCCTGGTTCTGTCCAGAATGAGTCCCTTACAACTAAACAACTAAAGAGCCACATTTCCATCTAGAATTGAGGGTTTATAACTCGATAACTTGCATAAAACTGAACATCATTATGAGTTTTCTAAATCTTTTTATGGTGTTGCTGAACATTATGAGAACATACTAATACATTCAAATTTTGACAGAAAATGCATCAGTCACTGATCACGGGTTAGGGGAAAATATGTCAGATGTTTGGCACAATATGAATAAAGATAAAAGGACTTTGGGAAATGTATGAATATTTTTTTTAAAAGTGCTAGAATAGACATTGTGGATTTCATATGCAGAATGAACAAGTGAAATGAATATAGTTTACGTCACAGATATAAATAAAGGTCTTCGCTCATCAATGAATTCTCAACATATTTCATACAAAAATGATTCAGTGGATGTTTCTTCTAAGGCCTCGCTAGTTTTCCTCCAACGCTACGCTACACAAATATAAGCGCTTGTGTCATGTTTACATCCTGTCATAGCACTCGTGGTTGAAAAACTGGAAAATGACTAAGTAGTATTAATAATGGAGTGGAACTCAATATCCCAATTCTGCCCATGCATTCTCAAGCTTTTGTTCCTTTGAAGGCGACGATAACATCTTTTGTTTACATTGGCAGAGACGGGTGACACTTTCCCTCCATGTCTACACAAAACACAACACAGTGAGTGAGTGCAGTGCGTGCTCACGGAACGAGTTTACCAGTCACATCGGCTTCCTGTTGGGGGAAAGCACCAGCGTGCCGGTTCCTGCTCACAGTCTTACCACTTCAAAGAGCTCCGGCCCAGTTTATCTATCGCTTGACTTGGCTGAATGAAAGGAAGAGACTGTAGATCTGCAGCCGCCTCTCTGGCCTTCGGTTGCTCTGTGATGTGCCAGTCTCAGGGAGGCCGTGCGTTGATAAGTAGCAGTTGTTACAGAAAAAGTAAAAGATACCAATTGGTGAGCGATTAATCATTTTCAGTAAATATGTGTGCATTTGAGAGACAGCTCATTAATCATTAGTCAGGGTTATCAGGCATATGGGTGGGGGAGGCACATGTCTTCTCAAATGTCAATATAGCCCAGTCAACAGATATATAAACTGCATTCTCTTCTCCTCTCTCTCTCTCTCTCTCTCTCTCTCTCTCTCTCTCTCTCTCTCTCTCTCTGTGTGTGTGTGTGTGTGTGTGTGTCAGTCTCCATCTTCAGGAGGTGCCCCAAGTTGTTCTGCTGCCTGAAAGTATCATATACACAACAATATTTACTAATCACTTCACTTACTTTTTAATTACTTTTAATTATACTTAGATGTATAATAAGTACAATAAATAAGTGAAGGGATAAATCAATCAGTTATTAAAGATAAAATATGAAAATATTGTGTTATAATGTGAAAAACAGTAAATAACAATAAACATATCATATTATGATGTGAAATTGATCCCTATGCTACAGTAATGTTAAAAACCGAAGTTTGAAGAACTTGTGGATGACCTCATGCATGTGAGTATGAAGAGGGCAGGGTCTGGAAAGCACAGAAAATGCCATACAGTCGATGGAAATCACATTTACCTGTTGTGGATGACCTTGACGTGTGGGATGTGGGAGAATTTAATTCAGAATATTACTTCTAATGATGACTGATACTAGATCCATGTCTGAGTTGTGACTTGCCTACCCGGTTGTGCATTAAATTGTAGTTTCTTATAACAGTATGTTATTATTATTATTTATTTAATTTAATCTGAGCAGGCGTCCAGGGCAGAGCAGACCATGTAGATGACCAGGAGCTGAACCTGACATTCAGGAGGCCAGTGCGTAACCTGTCGGCCATCTTGTCTGGGGACACAGCCGCAGAGTCAGCCATCTTGTCTGGAGACCGCGAGGACGGCCTCCGGGACGACAGCAGGCTGCTCGGGGATGGCCTCCAGGACGACAGCAGGCTGCTCGGGGATGGCCTCCTGGACGACAGCAGGCTGCTCGGGGATGGCCTCCAGGACGACAGCAGGCTGCACGGGGATGGCCTCCTGGACGACAGCAGGCTGCTCGGGGATGGCCTCCTGGACGACAGCAGGCTGCTCGGGGATGGCCTCCAGGACGACAGCAGGCTGCTCGGGGATGGCCTCCAGGACGACAGCAGGCTGCTCGGGGATGGCCTCCTGGACGACAGCAGGCTGCTCGGGGATGGCCTCCGGGACGACAGCAGGCTGCTCGGGGATGGCCTCCAGGGCGACAGCAGGCTGCTCGGGGATGGCCTCCAGGACGACAGCAGGCTGCTCGGGGATGGCCTCCAGGACGACAGCAGGCTGCTCGGGGATGGCCTCCAGGACAACAGCAGGCTGCTCGGGGATGGCCTCCAGGACGACAGCAGGCTGCTCGAGGATGGCCTCCAGGACGACAGCAGGCTGCTCGGGGATGGCCTCCAGGGCGACAGCAGGCTGCTCGGGGATGGCCTCCAGGACGACAGCAGGCTGCTCGAGGATGGCCTCCAGGACGACAGCAGGCTGCTCGGGGATGGCCTCCAGGACAACAGCAGGCTGCTCGGGGATGGCCTCCAGGACGACAGCAGGCTGCTCGAGGATGGCCTCCAGGACGACAGCAGGCTGCTCGGGGATGGCCTCCAGGGCGACAGCAGGCTGCTCGGGGATGGCCTCCAGGACGACAGCAGGCTGCTCGGGGATGGCCTCCAGGACGACAGCAGGCTGCTCGGGGATGGCCTCCAGGACAACAGCAGGCTGCTCGGGGATGGCCTCCAGGACGACAGCAGGCTGCTCGAGGATGGCCTCCTGGACGACAGCAGGCTGCTCGGGGATGGCCTCCAGGACGACAGCAGGCTGCTCGGGGATGGCCTCCAGGACGACAGCAGGCTGCTCGGGGATGGCCTCCAGGACGACAGCAGGCTGCTCGGGGATGGCCTCCAGGACAACAGCAGGCTGCTCGGGGATGGCCTCCAGGACGACAGCAGGCTGCTCGGGGATTCGGGGATGGCCTCCAGGATGACAGCAGGCTGCTCGGGGACGGCCTCCAGGACGACTGCAGCGATCGGCCGGTCGATGGTGGCCATGGTGGCCACAGAGAGCCATCTGTGGCTCAACCTGGCCGACATCGGGGATAAAGAAAAAAACCTTTCTCCTCGATTCGCTGGTTTCGCCTGCTGAACTTTTTGGCCCTTCCGTTGAGTTGAAAAGTTCAAGGAGGCGAGGGCGCGCTCAGCTGCTTTCAAAAGCTGTATACCGCTGAGATCCGGGTCCGTGCCCAAACAGGCGGGAAGGCCTGGCCCGTCTTGGTCTGAGGACCATAGAGCCAGTGTCACCTCTCGTGCGCCCCCTCCTGACAAACGGAGCAGGATGCAGAGGAGGCACGACTCCCGCAGGAAGCAGGATCTAAGGTTATTCATGTGCGGATACGTATTTCCATCCCTCCGGCTCCGCCTTGGTTCCTCATAGACCCGCCCTCGCTCTGGGACTACCCTCCTCCGGTTTTGCCTCGTCACTCCGTCCCTCAGGCTCAGTTGGGCTCCTCACTCCCTCCAGCTCCAGGGGGGTTTTCAATCGCTCCGGCGCCGCCGCAGCCTTCGGGGTCCCTGTCTGCGCATCAGTCGCCGGAGCTGCCAGCTTCGCCGTGTCCCGTCGGGACCTCTGTGTCACCCTGGTGCGTCGGCTCTTCGGTTCCGCCCTCGTCTCCTCTCCCACCTGCTCCGCCCCAGTCAGTCGGCCCCCTGGAATCAATTCAGTTCAAAGCACTTTATTTGTCCCCAGGGGGAAATTTAAAAGGGCACATTACAGTAGCTTACACAGGCACACTGCACAACCACACACTGCATACCACATATCATCATACATAAAATCTGAGTGCGAAAAAGCAGATAAAAATCATTTGTTCCTTTTAACGTTCATAAGCTGGACAGCCCTCTGGATGAAGGTTGCTTTCCTCCTCTGTGCCCGACAAAGCGGACATCGGAGTCTACATCCCGAGGGTAGCCACTCAAACTCCGAAAACAGGATGTGAGAGGGCTCATTAATAATCCTGCGTGCCACCTTTACAGTCTGTTGGTCACATAAGGCAGTGAGAGTTCGGACGGACTGGTCAATGATTTTTGAACAGACCTTAACCACACTCAACAGGCGGTTTCTGTTTTGCAGGGTGATGGAGTGGAACCAGCTAATGAATGAGAAGGTTATTACATTTTCAATAAAAGCACAGTAGAATGTATAAAGAAGAGACTTTGTTAACCCCAAATGACTTCAGCTTCCTAAGTAGATATTGTCTCTGATTCTCTCTGATGACAGGCGGCCCTGCCTCCACCATGGCTCCTCCCTCCGTCGGCTCTGCCCTGGCCGCCTGCACTGCCTGCTCCGCCCTGGCCGCCTGCTCCGCCTTGGTCCCTCTTCGGCACGAGGTCGCGCATTCCGGACGGGGGGGGGGGGTAATGTCACGCTTGTTCTGTGTTGTTTCTCTTTTGTCACCAGTAACATGTCTGTCTTGTTCAGTTTTCCCGCTTGTCATTATCAGTTCAGTTAAATCACCTGTGTCCTGTATATTATCATCATCTGTCTCACCTGTTTCTGTTCATCAGTGTTAATATTTAGTTCCCTTCAGTTCAGTTAGTCTTTGTCTGTAGTTGTCGTTGTATACAAGTGTTTTGAGTGAATACCCTGCCTGTCTGTACCTTTGGAAGTACATCTGTGATTAAACTCTCACATTGGAGCCTTCAGCCTTATCATCTTCGTCTGCCTGCACTCACAACCCATGACATATATAGAGTTGGTTTTCGCTTCTACTGTATGAGCCTTTCCAGTTTGCACATACTTGGTTATACAAAAGCTAAACTCACCATTAGGTTAAAAATCCTGAATGGCAGAATCCTGGATGCTGTCATCAATAATGTTATATTTTCTTAATAATTAATATTCTTAATTATTTTTTATGTTTTTTTTCTATTACTTTTAACAGCAAATACAAAAATGTTGTCATTGCAGCTTGAGAAAATCCATGCCATTGGATACAAGCCAGTTCTGCTTCTTGGAAAGGAGACCCAAAAAAATAAAAATTAAGCGTGAAATATTAACCCCTCGCTGCACACTCTCCGCCTATGCCCAGGACTACCTTCAGAAGATAGGTTCATTTTATGAATACCTTTGTAAAGGTGAGATGCATGCACTGCATCTTAAAGTCACTGTTCACAACTTGTGTTGAGTACTCAAAAGATTTTATTAATGTTTGAATCTTAAAGGGATGGCTCACCCCTAAAACTTAAATTCAGTCATTCTTTTTATGCTGCTGAATGCTTGTATTGATCTGAAAACCTTTAAAAAAATGATGTCTCGATGTGGTCCAAATGCCAAAGACTATATAGGCAGCTCAGCAAGACAACCAATCTGTCCTCCCCTCAAAACAGTTCAGCCTGCCCGCCCCTCAAGAGAGCCAAGCTGCCTGCCCCTCAACCTGCCCACCCCTCAACCTGCCCACCCCACAAGACAGCCAACCTTGGGAGAACCCAGGCTCAGGCGGGGGCCAGTTCTCCTCTGGCCAACGAGGGAATAGTGTATGATTATGATCCAGGCAGCATTACAGGTCAGAGGTCAGATTGGTCGTTTCGGTGAGGCCTTCACAGGGCTGATGAGGCTGGCACTTCAGGGATGAGTCATAGATGGGTCCAGGTGCAGATCCACCATCTGATATGGATACGGCTGGGGTCCACCTCACTTCAGTAAACAGGGAGAGACTGGTCGACACTTCAGGACTGCGTTGACGTCGCGTCAAGGCACAGGTCCTTTCATCGGATATGGATACGGCCTGGATACAAGTACCCAAAATTCGTTAGATGCAAATGTAAGAAAAAAAATATTTTTGTATCATCATAGTATTAAGACTCAGGGGGGACAGCAGGTTGATGCAATCATGACAGGTACAATTCAACTGACCATGTATTTTTAATTAAAGGGCACCTATTATGCCCCTTTTTACAAGATGTAATATTGGTCTTGGGTGTGAATGTATTTGTGAAGTTTCAGCACAAAATACCCCGCAGTTATTTCATTACAACCATTTGAAAATGTCATTTTTGGGGCCTGTTTTAAAAAGAGCTGTTTTGGTGTGTACCACCTTAAATGTAAATGAGCTGCATATCCCCGCCCTGCTGGACCCAGATGATGAAGAGACTCCAGCACTGACCAGCAGAAGAAACACGAATGAGAATGGACCAAGACATCTCGGAATGGTTATTTGATACATTAATATAGAGTTTTAATCGCGTCCCCTTCGTAATTATGGATGTGCAACACACACACACACACACACACACACACACACACACACACACACACACACACACATTATGATAACTTTCGTGCAATTTTTTGAAACTACACACACACAAATACTGTGATAACGTTTGCTAAGTAGAAACTAAATTATATTTATGCGAGGGGTGCTGTTGCGTCATGTTGACATTACTTGTCATACAGGTGCTTATGTGGCAAATGTGAGATGGCTACAGAACCAGAAAACAAATGCTGCAAGGAGATTGACATTTATATAATTTCTATGGAGATAGAGCTGTATTAATTTATTTACATTTGTAATTGCTGCAAAGAAATAATACGTGACATGGCATCCTTTGACGACGACAATAGCTTTAGATGCATTTGTTGATGAACTGACATCGATTGACAGGGGCGTAGCACCAAATTCTGGGCCCTGTATACTCTCAATGTCAGTGGGCCCCCCACACATGCCATTGTACGATTTTGGTTAGCAAAATGAAAATTCAATTTTGAATGATTTTTTTTTATTATTATTTGAATATAAACAAGTATAAATAGTGTTTAAATCTATAATCAAATCAGATTATAGTAATGACTGGTTCTTTCATTCACCACCTGAAATGATGCATTTGGCCTACTTGTGCTCAAATACCTTTAAACCTTAGGCTACATCGGGGTCGTTTGTGTACTAACATTTTGATCCATGATACTGATGAAAGTTTTAAATTAAAAACATTTATTTTTGAACAGGAGAACACGAGACAACTGTACCCTCAGAAACCAATCAAATAAGCTAAGCCTGCCATAATGAAAAAAAAAGTCAACTATAAAGGAACAACCTTTCAGTTTTGTAAATTCCCATTAATTCCCTTATATTCCTGTTAACTCCCATGGAAATTTTCCAACTTTGAAAATTCCCAGAATTTTGCAACCCTATTCATTGGCTTTGATAACATCATGAATTTATTGAGCATTGACTATAGCTTTTAAGCACAGCACTGTTTGTTTCTGAAACTGGTTAATGTTGGCAACCTGACGTTAGGCCTGGCCCATAATTTACTTACAGCAACAAGCAGCCTGGTTGACAAACTAAGCTAAAGATTTAACATTAGCATACATTAGCAGCAGCTGTCTGGAGTTGACTACGTTAACTTTAATTGGATGTGTAGGTGCATACAAGCAAACTGAGTTCACCTTTTGGAAAGAAAGCAGTCATCAGCTGCTTCCCCTCATTCTGCCTCCTTTCTTTTTCCTGCCTGTCTTTCTTTTTTTTTTGAAAGCCCGATTTGCGCTTTTTTTTTGCGCAGCATGATCAGGCTCCCAGGTAGACCGCTCAAGACTCACTGCGTTACTTGTTTGCCGCCGGCTGCCGTCTATGGGCGGACTAAACCATTTTGAGGGGGGAGTCCAGAGTGTCTGGCACTGAGTTCATTCTCTCAGTTGGTGTTATCAATATATTTTGAAATGAATAACGACATCAATTGGAGGGCCCAATTAATTCGAATTAGGCTACAAAAAAAAAAAAAAAAAAAAATTTTATGGGATTTCAAAGGGCCCTCTCCCTAGACGGGGCCCTGGGTAGTCAGGTCCACTTTTCCCCCCACTACCACGCCCATGTCGATTGACATAAAATACACTTACTTCTTCTGGAGGTGACGTTGGATCGCGAACAGCAGGCAACGATCCACACTTGAGGATTAACTTTGACCCTCGTTCACTAAACAGTCAGTCAGAAAATGATTTGTGCAAACATAAACGTATTTAGGAAGTTTAAGTGGCTCCTTTTCTTCATAAATAAAATCCATCCGCTGTGTTTTCAGTGGCTCTGATGTCAGTGAAGACTACTATGTCCATTCTTACATCCCAAAGCAGAACACCTACATTTCTTACAGATCACCGAGGACGGGGTAACCACAGTGTCAATCAAATCACGTCGGTGGGGCTTAGCGCAATTCTACGTCACAGTGAGAGCAATCTGAGAACAGGGTGTTCTGAGACAGTGCTTATGATTTATTGAGATTGTAAAACAACCACTGGGTGGATTTTTATCATTCTAGGGTGGTTTTGCTCACACACTGCCAACACACATTTATGTTCAAACACCATGTAAAAGTGAATTTTGCATAATAGGTGCCCTTTAATGATAATCAGCAATAAGTCTGCTTAGAGAAGTATAAGGCATCAAAAAACAGGATAATATATTCAGCAAAGCAAATATCAATCAGGTCATACTATCAATACCACTCACGATAAATACATCGCCGTCATCAATATACAGTATAAGAGGCTTATGGGAAATAACAATAGCCTGCTCTCCTACCCCCTTACTTTACACACAGATTGTGCCGGGGGACCAGGAGGAGTTGCACACATAAAATAGGGCCTCACTGGTGAACAAAGCAATACCAACATTAATAATAAGAGTGTAGGCCACTAGGCCTACTGCTGGCTTTCTTACCCACTACAGGACGTGGTTAACCGCGTTCAGGGAAATCTACAGCCACCGCTAAACTTAATAGGGGAAAAACACAACAAAGTTTCCCTCTCAGTCTAAGAAAGGTGAGAAATCAGCCCAGAACTACACGGGAGGAGCTGGTCAATGACCTGAAAAGAGCTGGGACCACCGTTTCCAAGGTTACTGTTGGTAATACACTAAGACGTCATGGTTTGAAATCATGCATGGCACGGAAGGTTCCCCTGCTTAAACCAGCACATGTCAAGTCTTAAGTTTGCCAATGACCATTTGGATGATCCAGAGGAGTCATGGGAGAAAGTCATGTGGTCAGATGAGACCAAAATAGAACTTTTTGGTCATAATTCCACTAAACGTGTTTGGAGGAAGAAGAATGATGAGTACATCCCAAGAACACCATCCCTACTGTGAAGCATGGGGGTGGTAGCATCATGCTTTGGGGGTGTTTTTCTGCACATGGGACAGGGCGACTGCACTGTATTAAGGAGAGGATGACCGGGGCCATGTATTGCGAGATTTTGGGGAACAACCTCCTTCCCTCAGTTAGAGCATTGAAGATGGGTCGAGGCTGGGTCTTCCAACATGACAATGACCCGAAGCACACAGCCAGGATAACCAAGGAGTGGCTCTGTAAGAAGCATATCATGGTTCTGGCATGGCCTAGCCCAGGGGTCACCAAACTAAGGCCCGCGGGCCGACTCAGGCCCGCCACCCCCCTTTGACTGGCCCCCCAGCCCCTCTGCCCCCCACTACTTGAACCGGCCCTATGAGGCAATCCCCAAAGGTTGTCATGGACGGTACGGGCGTCACAGTTTGGTGCATACATTTACACGGAGAATACACGGTATAAAAATAAATAAAACTTGCGTGCAATTTAATTGATGTAATGCGGAACTACTGTTAGATATGCGGATTCTTAGGGACACCTAATCTGTAGCTCCGCCTTAGCTCTGAAGCTCTGAAGCAGGCTGCGGTGTAAAGATTGCAATGCTGGAATATGTTGAAAGAGAGGTGTGGGCGCGATCGAAAAGTCGTAAAGTGTTTACTTATATTTGTGTGTGTGTGTGTGTGTGTGTGTGTGTGTGTGTGTGTGTGTGTGTGTGTGTGTGTGTGTGGCGCGGCCGCGATCGAACAGTAGAAACATAAAAACATACTCCGTCTAGTTTATGCAGGACATCATTCAAACTGCAAAGTGTTTAAGTTACTGTTAATTACATTTTTAAGGAAAACAAATATATTAATCTGAAATGTAGCAGATTAATTTTCAATTAATTCAGGTACAATTACCAAACATATCAAGGTATTTTTATTAATTGAATTAATGAACTAATTATATAAAACTATTGTCAGTGCACTACAAATAAAATGGTTCTATGCCTTTACTTTATTAATAAAACTTATTTAAAAAAAAATACAAGGCTTAAGACATTTATTTTTCTTTTGGTGGTCCAGCCTGAGACATGCACAAGCCTTCTGCATTTTTGTTTTGCTTTTCCCTTCATTGTACCCAACCGTGATGTCTGAACCGAGGTATGAACCGAACCGTGACTTCTGTGTACCGTTCCACCCCTAAAAGAGAGTGCAGAGTTTTCAAAGAACAGTGGACCAACGAATATTTGTGAAGAATAACTTTAAATAAAACAAAGTGTGAAGACTCGATTACAACTTTTGCAAACCACTAGTAAAGATAAACAAATATGTGCCAGGAATCAAGTGTTGATATAGTAGTGTGGATATAGTAGTGGGGATGGCTGTGCCAGGCTAGTAATCTCTACTACACAATGAGGCCTGCTGGTGGTCATTTTGGTCTGGGTCATACAATTCTATGTTATATAGCTGACCCGGCCCCGGCCCCCCATCACAGTCAGGAACGATAATGTGGCCCCCACAGAAAAAAGTTTGGTGACCCCTGGCCTAGCCAGTCTCCAGACCTAAACCCAA
The DNA here is from genome assembly GCF_964197995.2 of Scardinius erythrophthalmus. Lineage (NCBI taxonomy): Eukaryota > Metazoa > Chordata > Actinopteri > Cypriniformes > Leuciscidae > Scardinius > Scardinius erythrophthalmus. Next base: position 7,593,021 of record NC_138221.1, on the reverse strand, counting down.
TAGAGAATCTTTGGAGGGAGCTCAAACTCCGTGTTTCTCAGCGATAGCCCAGAAACCTGACTGATCTAGAGAAGATCTGTGTGGAGGAGTGGGCCAAAATCCCTCCTGCAGTGTGTGCAAACCTGGTGAAAAACTACAGGAAACATTTGACCTCTGTAATTGCAAACAAAGGCTACTGTACCAAATATTAACATTGATTTTCTCAGGTGTTTAAATACTTTTTTGCAGCTGTATCATACAAATAAATAGTTAAAAAATCATATATTGTGATTTCTGGATTTATTTATTTTTTTTTAGATTATGTCTCTCACAGTGGACATGCACCTATGATGACAATTTCAGACCCCTCCATGATTTCCAAGTGGGAGAACTTGCAAAATAGCAGGGTGTTCAAATACTTATTTTCCTCACTGTATGTCAACCAAACATACAACAGTAATAATAAGAGTGTACTGCTGGCTTTCTTACCCTCTACCGGACGTGGTTAACAGCGTTCAGGGAAATCTACAGCCACCACTAAACTTAATAGGGGAAAAACCCAACAAAGTTTCCCTCTCAGTCTATTCGCACACATCATACAACAATCTCTTAGCGACATTGCAGACCCCTTTAACGATTTTTTCCCTTCAAAAAAGCACCCACACCTTATTTAGTTTCTGAGAATCTACCGGAAGAATCTGCTAAGTCTTATGAATTCAAGGGGTACTTCATTCTGATATAATATTTGAATGGTAATATAATGGTAATACACTTTATTAATTCATACACACATTTTTGTATGGATTAATGCTCAATCTTTTTTTTTTTAGCCTTTATTAGTCTAAGCAGGGGAAGCAATATGATTTTTCCTACCTTAAATATAAAATTGTTGTTACCCTCACCATTGAGGAAATCAATTCATGAACCCTATAGGGTTGCTAGGAACATCAGCATGCAGACATAACATTAGTGGAACATGGCCAGAACACAGAAAACACACACAACAGAACGGTTTAATTCATGGTTGTGTTTTGGAGAGCAATTCATTGTGGCTCGATCCAACATGCCAAACTCAAGTGTGAATGTTCAGTCAGTAAAAAGTCTGTCCTTACAACACTGTACCAGTTCTTTGGTGGGCGATATACTCAGCATTGCTTTCTCCAGGTCCTCATCATCATCATCCATCACTGTGACACAGACAGAAACAATACGTTGCACATCAATTATTTTGGTTGAATGCATAAGTTTCATGACTGAGTTGTATTTTGATGTAAATGAATAGAGGTACAAATATAATATACACTTGCGGCAAGAACTGGTGGAGAGGAGACAGAGGCCGTCTCCTTGTTTCTCGGGTACTGTTGCAGTCTGTACATCTGAGTCCCTGAAAAACACTTAGTCCTCATGATGAAGGCCCCTCCTCTCTGAGGGACCACAGTCATGACGTAGTGTCTCATTCCCTGTTCTCAGGGAACATAGGTTACAGTCGTAACCTGAGACAGTTTCTTTGTTAAGCCTGTTAACAAAGATTGCATCATTTTATAGTTAAATGACCCTGGGATTAAAAATTGTACGAAGAAGAAGAAGAAGAAGAAGAAGAAATGTGTGGTAATAGATGAGAAATGTGCAGTTTTCTATCATCTTACTGACAGTGTTTCTTCAGTCATTCGGCAGTCCTGCATGAGGGAAATGAGGGAAATCCCATACTGTGGACTACAAGCTTAGATGAAGTAGATGTAAGAATGTCCATTATGCTATTTGTCCCTCATTTTTACTGTAAACAGTGTTTGAGCATCTTGCTTTCAGACCTTTTCAAAAAAATATAAAATTAAGTGTGAAATATTAACCCCTCGCTGCACACTCTCCGCCTATGCCCAGTTTCAGAAAATAGGTTCATTTTGTGAATACCTTTTGTAAAGGTGAGATGCATGCACTGTATCTTAAAGTTACTGTTCACAACTTGTGTTGAGTACTCAAAAAAGATTTTATTAATGTTTGAATCTTAAAGGGATGGCTCACCCCTTAAACTTAAATTCAGTCATTCTTTTTATGCTGCTGAATGCTTGTATTGATCTGAAAACCTTTAAAAGAATGATGTCTCGATGGGGTCCAAATGCCAAAGACTATATAGGCAGCTCAGCAAGACAACCAATCTGTCCTCCCCTCAAAACAGCCAGCCAGCTCGCCCCTCAAGACAGCCAAGCTGCCCGCAGCTAAAGAGAGCCAACTAACCCGCCCCTCAACCTGCCCGCCGCTCAAGACAGCCAACCTGCCCGCCCCTCAACCTGCCCGCCCCTCAAGACAGCCAACCTGCCCGCCCCTCAACCTGCCCGCCCCTCAAGACAGCCAACCTGCCCGCCCCTCAACTTGCCCGCCCCTCAAGACAGCCAACCTGCCCGCCCCTCAACCTGCCCGCCCCTCAAGACAGCCAACCTGCCCGCCCCTCAACTTGCCCGCCCCTCAATTTGCCCGCCCCTCAATTTGCCCGCCCCTCAACCTGCCCGCCCCTCAACCTACCCGCCCCTCAAGACAGCCAACCTACCCGCCCCTCAACCTGCCCGCCCCTCAACCTACCCGCCCCTCAACCTGCCCACCCCTCAACCTGCCCGCCCCTCAACCTGCCCGCCCCTCAACCTGCCCGCCCCTCAAGACAGCCAACCTGCCCGCCCCTCAAGACAGCCAACCTGCCCGCCCCTCAACTTGCCCGCCCCTCAATTTGCCCGCCCCTCAACCTGCCCGCCCCTCAACCTGCCCGCCCCTCAAGACAGCCAACCTGCCCGCCCCTCAAGACAGCCAACCTGCCCGCCCCTCAACTTGCCCGCCCCTCAATTTGCCCGCCCCTCAACCTGTCCGCCGCTCAACCTGCCCACCCCACAAGATGCCTGCCAACCTTGGGAGAACCCAGGCTCAGGCGGGGGCCAGTTCTCCTCTGGCCAACGAGGGAATAGTGTATGATTATGATCCAGGCAGCATTACAGGTCAGAGGTCAGATTGGTCGTGTTGATGAGGCCTTCACAGGGCTGATGAGGCTGGCACTTCAGGGATGAGTCATGGATGGGTCCAGGTGCAGATCCACCATCTGATATGGATACGGCCGGGGTCCACCTCACTTCAGTAAACAGGGAGAGACTGGTCGACACTTCAGGACTGCGTTGTCGTCGCGTCAAGGCACAGGTCCTTCATCGGATCTGGATGCGGCCTGGGTACAAGTACCCAAAATTCATTAGATGCAAATGTAAATTTTTTATTTTTGTACCATCATATTATTAAAACTCAGGGGGGACAGCAGGTTGATGCAATCATGACATGTACAATTCAACTGACCATGTATTTGTAATTAATGATAATCAGCAATAAGTCTGCTAAGAGAATTATAAGGCATCAAAAAACAGGATAATATATTCAGCACAGCAAATATCAGTCAGGTCATACCATCAATACCACTCACGATAAATACATCGCCGTCATCAATATACAGTGCCCTCCACAATTATTGGCACCCCTGTTTAAGATGTGGTCGTGGACTTCTAAAAATTCTCTTTTTTTTTAAACAACATAGAACCCAAATGCAAAAAGAGAAAAATCCAACCTTTCATTTAAGTACAGTACTTTGGTGGTAAAAAAACAAAACAAAAAAAAAACACAAATATAAAAAAAAACCTTTAAATCATGTGTTCCACAATTATTGGCACCCCAAACAATTCCGCTGAAAAATATAACTTCCTGTTTCCCTGGGGTATACATATGACGTGACACAGAGGCCTAATTCTCTTACCCATTTGTCAACATGGCAAAGACAAGAGAACACACCATTCAAGTAAGGCAGATGTGTGTCGACCTTCATAAGTCAGGCAATGGCTACAAGAAAATAGCCACTCGCCTTAACTTGCCCGTATCTACAGTCAGAGGAATCATTAAGAAGTTTAAAACAACTGGAACAGTGACAAACAAGGCTGGAAGAGGTCCCAAGTTTATCTTGCCACAACGCACAGTGAGGAGGATGGTAAGAGAAGTAAAAAAAAGTCCTAAGCTCACTGTCACAGAATTGCATCAAAGAGTGGCATCTTGGGGTCACAAAGTCTCCAAAACAACCATCAGACGCTCTCTACATGCCAACAAGCTGTTTGGGAGGCATGCAAGGAAAAAGCCTTTTCTCACTAACACTCACAAATGTAAACGTCTGGAGTTTGCTAAGCGGCACTGGGACTTCAACTGGGATCGTGTGCTTTGGTCAGATGAGACTATAAGATCGAGCTTTTCGGCAACAAACACTCTAAGTGGGTCTGGCGTAAAACAAAAGATGAGTATGCCGAAAAGCACCTCATGCCCACCGTGAAGTATGGTGGAGGATCTGTGATGCTGTGGGCCTGTTTCTCTTCCAAAGGCCCTGGGAACCTTGTTAGGGTGCATGGCATTATGAACGCTTTGAACTACCAGGACATTTTAAATAAAAACATGATGGCCTCTGCCAGAAAGCTGAAGATGGGTCGTCATTGGGTCTTTCAGCAGGATAATGATCCAAAACATGTGGCAAAATCTACACAAAAAATGGTTCAGCAGTCACAAACTCAAAGTCCTCCCATGGCCATCTCAGTCCCCAGACCTCAACCCAATCGAAAACCTGTGGGGCGAGCTAAAGAGGAGAGTGCATAAGAGAGGACCCAGGACACTGGATGATCTAGAAAGATTGTGCAAAGAAGAATGGTCAAAGATCCCTCTCTCTGTGTTCTCCAATCTTGTGAAATGTTATAGGAGGAGATTAAGTGCTGTCTTGTTGGCAAAAGGGGGTTGTACAAAATATTAACATTAGGGGTGCCAATAATTGTGGGACATATGATTCAAGGTTTTTTTTTTTCTAAATGTATGATTTTTTATTGTTTTTTTACCACCAAAGTAATGTACTTAAATAAAAGGTTGGATTTTTCTCTTTTTTTGCATTTGGGTTCTATGTTGTTTAAAAAAAAGGAGGATTTTTAGAAGTCCACGACCACATCTTAAACAGGGGTGCCAATAATTGTGGAGGGCACTGTACAGTATAAGAGGCATATGGGAAATAACAATAACCTGCTCTCCTACCCCCTTACTTTACACACAGATAGTGCCGGGGGACCAGTAGGAGTTGCACACATAAAATAGGGCCTCCCTGGCGAACCAAGCAATACCAACGTATATGTCAACCAAACATACAACATTAATAATAAGAGCTTATTACCCTCTACCGGACGTGGGTAACAGCGTTCAGGGAAATCTCCAGCCACCGCTAAACTTAATAGGGGAAAAACCCAACAAAATTTCCCTCTCAGTCTATTCGCACACATCATACAACGGATCTCAGCAGCCCTGTAGAATAGAATAGTGATTTCTCTGAAATAAATGACCAGTTAAAGACAAGAACGAGAAAAAATTTAAAATATCCAAATACTCTGTATATGTATGTATAGTGAAGAATGTTAGGGCACCATGGATTTTTACGAGTTGAAAAAAATGTTTGAGAGAGATGTGGCAAAGGATACAGCAAACAGAACTGGGAACAAGGAGGATTGGGACGTCTATTGCAAATTAAGAAATCAAGAAACTCAAATGAATAGGAAAAAGAAAATAATGTTTTACAAAATGTAAATAAATGGATGTAAATATGATTGTAAAAAAATGTGGAGTACACTCAATGAAATAATGGATAGGAAATCAAGTCAAATTCCTTCTTTTACTAATACAGGTGACTCATTTTAAGACCATATGAAATTGGATATTATTTCAACGATTTTTTTCATAAATAAAGTTGCTAAATTAAGAGAAGAAATGTTTTTTTGGCAAAACCAGTTTTCCACATCTTTAATATCAGTGTTTAAAAAGGATTTTCCTTTAGCTTGGAAAGAAAGGTTATTCATCTACAGAAAAATTCAGCACTGGTTTAATATTCATAATAATCGACCAATAAGTCCCTCCAGATCGTCTGCATCGCCCTGTCTCGTCGGCTCTCCGGCTCCACCCTGGTCTCCTCTCCCACCAGCTCCCTTATCTTTTAGACGTTTTCTGCATGATTTGGACCTTTGGGCAGCTGCTTTTGGAGCCATGTCACACCTAAACACAACAATTATAATGAATTAATTTAGTATTTTAAAAACAAATGCATTACTTAATTTAAAATATAGTGACTTTTGATTGGTAAATGTATATGAATTCATTTAAGATAACGTATTCAACATAAATTCTTTAAAGAACAGTATGTTTAATGTATCTGCCGTCATCACCACCACAACCTGTCATTACCAGCACAAGCTGTAATGTGCGGAGCGCAGTGACCCGAGCTCATACCAGCTGAGGCCCTGCGGTGTCAGGAGCAGAACCGGCACCGGAGCGCAGTGACCCGAGCTCATACCAGCTGAGGCCCTGCGGTGTCAGGAGCAGAACCGGCACCGGAGCGCAGTGACCCGAGCTCATACCAGCTGAAGCCCTGCGGTGTCAGGAGCAGAACCAGCACCGGAGCGCAGTGACCCGAGCTCATACCAGCTGAAGCCCTGCGGTGTCAGGAGCAGAACCGGCACCGGAGCGCAGTGACCCGAGCTCATACCAGCTGAAGCCCTGCGGTGTCAGGAGCAGAACCGGCACCGGAGCGCAGTGACCCGAGCTCATACCAGCTGAAGCCCTGCGGTGTCAGGAGCAGAACCGGCACCTGAAGCGCAGTGACCCGAGCTCATACCAGCTGAAGCCCTGCGGTGTCAGGAGCAGAACCGGCACCGGAGCGCAGTGACCCGAGCTCATACCAGCTGAGGCCCTGCGGTGTCAGGAGCAGAACCGGCACCGGAGCGCAGTGACCCGAGCTCATACCAGCTGAAGCCCTGCGGTGTCAGGAGCAGAACCGGCACCTGAAGCGCAGTGACCCGAGCTCATACCAGCTGAAGCCCTGCGGTGTCAGGAGCAGAACCGGCACCGGAGCGCAGTGACCCGAGCTCATACCAGCTGAAGCCCTGCGGTGTCAGGAGCAGAACCGGCACCTGAAGCGCAGTGACCCGAGCTCATACCAGCTGAGGCCCTGCGGTGTCAGGAGCAGAACCGGCACCGGAGCGCAGTGACCCGAGCTCATACCAGCTGAAGCCCTGCGGTGTCAGGAGCAGAACCAGCACCGGAGCGCAGTGACCCGAGCTCATACCAGCTGAAGCCCTGCAGTGTCAGGAGCAGAACCGGCACCGGAGCGCAGTGACCCGAGCTCATACCAGCTGAAGCCCTGCGGTGTCAGGAGCAGAACCGGCACCGGAGCGCAGTGACCCGAGCTCATACCAGCTGAAGCCCTGCGGTGTCAGGAGCAGAACCGGCACCTGAAGCGCAGTGACCCGAGCTCATACCAGCTGAAGCCCTGCGGTGTCAGGAGCAGAACCGGCACCGGAGCGCAGTGACCCGAGCTCATACCAGCTGAAGCCCTGCGGTGTCAGGAGCAGAACCGGCACCGGAGCGCAGTGACCCGAGCTCATACCAGGCTGAAGCCCTGCGGTGTCAGGAGCAGAACCGGCACCGGAGCGCAGAGACCCGAGCTCATACCAGCTGAAGCCCTGCGGTGTCAGGAGCAGAACCGGCACCTGAAGCGCAGTGACCCGAGCTCATACCAGCTGAGGCCCTGCGGTGTCAGGAGTAGAACCGGCACCGGAGCGCAGTGACCCGAGCTCATACCAGCTGAAGCCCTGCGGTGTCAGGAGCAGAACCGGCACCTGAAGCGCAGTGACCCGAGCTCATACCAGCTGAGGCCCTGCGGTGTCAGGAGCAGAACCGGCACCGGAGCGCAGTGACCCGAGCTCATACCAGCTGAAGCCCTGCGGTGTCAGGAGCAGAACCGGCACCGGAGCGCAGTGACCCGAGCTCATACCAGCTGAGGCCCTGCGGTGTCAGGAGCAGAACCGGCACCGGAGCGCAGTGACCCGAGCTCATACCAGCTGAGGCCCTGCGGTGTCAGGAGCAGAACCGGCACCGGAGCGCAGTGACCCGAGCTCATACCAGGCTGAAGCCCTGCGGTGTCAGGAGCAGAACCGGCACCGGAGCGCAGTGACCCGAGCTCATACCAGCTGAGGCCCTGCGGTGTCAGGAGTAGAACCGGCACCGGAGCGCAGTGACCCGAGCTCATACCAGCTGAGGCCCTGCGGTGTCAGGAGTAGAACCGGCACCGGAGCGCAGTGACCCGAGCTCATACCAGGCTGAAGCCCTGCGGTGTCAGGAGCAGAACCGGCACCGGAGCGCAGTGACCCGAGCTCATACCAGCTGAGGCCCTGCGGTGTCAGGAGTAGAACCGGCACCGGAGCGCAGTGACCCGAGCTCATACCAGCTGAGGCCCTGCGGTGTCAGGAGCAGAACCTGGGCGCCTTCAGTTTTAATTTTTATTCTCTGTAGAGAGAGGTGTGTGTGTGTGTGTGTGTGTGTGTGTGTGTGTGTGTGTGTGTGTGTGTGACCACAGTCTGGCTGTAGAGAGAGGCCGGCACAGGCAGAGATGGCAGCCGAGAGAGCAGAGACTGTGTTCACTGTGCTCTCAGAGAGAGGTGGAGACAGAAGAACACTTCCTGATACACTGTGATCACTATCACAGCATTAGATCAGACTATTTCACTAGATTCCAACAACTAGAACCAAATCTGGCACTACCAAATTCAGAAAAATTAAAGCATATTCTGGGAGAGAACTCCAGCTCAATCACAACAGCAGCAAAATATGTGACAGCCTGCCACAAACTACGAGAGTCAGCCAGTGCACAAAACCAAAGTCAGAATCATCCTTATCTCGTCTGAATGTTGGTACTAATGTACAAAGGTGTTTTTTTTTTTTTTTTTTTTTTTTTTTTTCTTGTTTATATAAATGTATTCATGCATTTGTTTACTGATTTATTTATTGAATTTATTGATTATTTGTGCATGTAATGTCCATTTATGTAATGGTCAATGCTTTGGCAATACTGTACAAGTCATGCCAATAAAGCTCATTTGAATTTGAATTTGAGTGCCGGCCGAGTGTGAGAGCGAGTGCCGGTTGAGTGCGAGAGAGAGAGAGAGTGCCGGTGCCGGTCGAGAGCGAGAGAGTGCCGGCCGAGAGAGAGAGAGAGAGAGAGGGTGCCGGTGCCTGTCGAGTGCGAGAGAGAGAGCGAGAGAGTGCCGGCCGAGTGCGAGAGAGAGAGAGAGTGCCGGTCGAGAGAGAGAGAGAGAGAGAGAGAGAGAGAGAGAGAGAGAGAGAGAGAGAGAGAGAGAGAGAGTGCCGGCCGAGTGCGAGAGAGAGAGAGAGTGCCGGTCGAGAGAGAGAGAGAGAGAGAGAGAGAGAGAGAGAGAGAGAGAGAGAGAGAGAGAGAGAGAGAGAGAGAGAGAGAGTGCCGGCCGAGTGCGAGAGAGAGAGAGAGAGAGAGTGCCGGCCGAGTGCGAGAGAGAGAGCGAGTGCCGGTGCCGGTCGAGTGCGAGAGAGAGAGAGAGAGTGCCGGTGCCGGTCGAGTGCGAGAGAGAGAGAGAGAGAGAGAGTCGGTGCCGGTCGAGTGCGAGAGAGAGCGAGAGAGAGAGAGTGTGCCGGTGCCGGTCTTGTGCGAGAGAGAGAGAGAGAGAGTGCCGGTGCCGGTCGAGTGCGAGAGAGAGAGAGAGAGAGAGAGTGTGTGCCGGTGCCGGCCGAGTGCGAGAGAGAGAGAGAGAGTGCCGGCCGAGTGCGAGAGAGAGAGAGCGAGTGCCGGTGCCGGTCGAGTGCGAGAGAGAGAGCGAGAGAGTGTCGGTGCCGGTCGAGTGCGAGAGAGAGAGAGAGAGAGAGAGAGAGTCGGTGCCGGTCGAGTGCGAGAGAGAGAGAGAGAGTCGGTGCCGGTCGAGTGCGAGAGAGAGAGAGAGAGAGAGAGAGTCGGTGCCGGTTGAGTGCGAGAGAGAGAGAGAGAGAGAGAGAGAGTCGGTGCCGGTCGAGTGCGAGAGAGAGAGAGAGAGTCGGTGCCGGTCGAGTGCGAGAGAGAGAGAGAGAGAGAGAGAGTCGGTGCCGGTTGAGTGCGAGAGAGAGAGCGAGAGAGTGTCGGTGCCGGTCGAGTGCGAGAGAGAGAGAGAGAGTCGGTGCCGGTCGAGTGCGAGAGAGAGAGAGAGAGAGAGAGAGTCGGTGCCGGTTGAGTGCGAGAGAGAGAGAGAGTGCCGGTGCCGGTCGAGTGCGAGAGAGAGAGAGAGAGTGCCGGCCGAGTGCGATAGAGAGAGAGAGAGTGCCGGTGCCGGCCGAGTGCGAGAGAGAGAGAGAGAGTGCCGGCCGAGTGCGATAGAGAGAGAGAGAGAGTGCCGGTGCCGGTTGAGTGCGAGAGAGAGAGAGAGAGAGTGCCGGTGCCGGTCGAGTGCGAGAGAGAGAGAGAGAGAGAGAGAGAGAGAGAGAGAGAGAGAGAGAGAGAGAGAGAGAGAGAGAGTGAGAGAGAGTGTCGGTGCCGGTCGAGTGCGAGAGAGAGAGTGCCGGCCGAGTGCGAGAGAGAGAGCGAGAGAGTGCCGGTGCCGGTTGAGTGCGAGAGAGAGAGAGAGAGAGAGTGCCGGTGCCGGTTGAGTGCGAGAGAGAGAGAGAGAGAGAGAGTGCCGGTGCCGGTCGAGTGCGAGAGAGAGAGAGAGAGAGAGAGAGAGAGAGAGAGAGAGAGAGAGAGAGAGAGAGAGAGAGAGAGAGAGAGAGAGAGAGAGAGAGAGTGTCGGTGCCGGTCGAGTGCGAGAGAGAGAGAGAGAGTGCCGGTGCCGGCCGAGTGCGAGAGAGAGAGAGAGAGTGCCGGTGCCGGTCGAGTGCGAGAGAGAGAGAGAGAGAGAGAGAGTGCCGGCCGAGTGCGAGAGAGAGAGAGAGAGTGCCGGTGCCGGCCGAGTGCGAGAGAGAGAGAGAGAGAGAGTGCCGGTCGAGTGCGAGAGAGAGCGAGAGAGTGCCGGCCGAGTGCGAGAGAGAGAGAGAGAGTGCCGGTCGAGTGCGAGAGAGAGCGAGAGAGTGCCGGCCGAGTGCGAGAGAGAGAGAGAGAGAGAGAGAGAGTACCGGTGCCGGTCGAGTGCGAGAGAGAGAGAGAGTACCGGTGCCGGTCGAGTGCGAGAGAGAGAGAGAGAGTGCCGGCCGAGTGCGAGAGAGAGCGAGAGAGAGAGAGAGAGAGAGTGCCTCTACACTGAGGACAAAAAGATAAAGATAAAAGCACAGCATGGCTAGCAGCTAAATATGTCTTCTCCTGCCACAATACAAGGCTAAATAAATAGAAAATTGTTTAAGAGGTATTTATACAAGTTATATATATATATGTGTGTATGTATATATATTTTATTATTTTTATTATTTTGTTTGTCTGTATTCTCTTTTTTATATTTGTGTATAATAGTAGTATATATATGTATATAGGCCTATATATATTATTATTATATATGTATTATTGTTTCAATGTACCCTTTGAGGGACATGCACAGAATGTGTTTAGTGTCTGCATCTATATCATAACTAGTATCCTGCTTACTTGTATTACTATATCAGATGTATTAACTCCTTGTTGTTGTTTATATGTGTTGGTTCTTATGCTTTGGCAACACAGATGCATTTTTTTTTGTCATGCCAATAAAGCAACATGAAATTGAACTTGAAATTGAGAGAGAGAGAGAGAGAGAGAGAGAGAGAGAGAGAGAGAGAGAGAGAGAGAGAGAGAGAGTGCCGAGAGAGAGAGAGAGAGAGATTTTTGTCACCATAAAATAATCCCCCAAACAGCTGTCAGTGCCAAACAAAAACACTAGATTTATTGTTATTTTATATTATTTGAATAGATTTATTATTTATTTATTGTTTAAAATAATATAAATGTTATTTAGTTTTGAAAATGAAAGGGGATGTTTTTCTTGTTTTTACATAACCTATACAATTTGATGTACAGTAGTCCCATTGAGTGCACTGCTAATCCAGATTTGGTCAAGTTTGTATTTGGATTCGGGTGATTCAATACAATATTACGTTTAAAGGGGTGGTTTACTGCCTTTTTTCTTTGCTTGATTGTGTTTATGGGCTGCAATATAACATGTCTTTGTGTTTCGTTTGTTAAAAAACGCCTTATTTTTCATAAATTTCACCTTTATTGTAAGCCGCTTCCTCCTCTGTCATTTGAACGACCGGTTGACTTCCTGAGTCTATGAAACCACTCCCTCAGAAAGAGGCAATGAGCTCAGATTGGTTAGTTCGGCCGGTGTGTTGTAATTGGCTAAACTGCGTCCGGAATCTTCACGCCCATTACCTTTACGGGCGACAGTTGCATGTGCTCCGGACCCGGTCAAATGTAATGGTGTCAATATTGCCTCATCAGTTTGAGCCAGAATCAGACCCAGAGAGCGGTGATGAAGAGAGTCAAGCAGAACCTCCGCAAACACGGCTCTTACTAAACGTTTCTGAATGGTAATTTATTTTAATTATTATTATTTTCTCAAAGAATTTCCACACGCTGTTACTTGAAAATGCTACTGCTGTTTGTTAGCTTTTGAGATACGCTTTCCCCCTGATTAAACATTTAATATAACTGAATACATGACTGAGTAATACCGTTTTTTAAAGATATTGTTTTATTGATAGAATGAACAACCGTTTAACTATTCACAAAACTTACAGGTAGTTTACTCAGTTTGTCGTTTTCTTTAGGTGTACATGTGATAACAGCAGCTGAAGTTTGCTGTTGCGATAATTTTTTGAAGTTTGTACACGTTTGTCTTATACACACAAAATAGCATCGAACTAACTAGCTACTATAACCAAACAGCTTTGGCATTGGTTTGCGTTCTTGATCAAATCAAAAAATTACGTCAAGTATACATGGAAAATACGTTTACAAAATTTGTACATATACAAATTCGGGTCCAAAATGTTTATATGCATCTGTCATATACTAAAGCCAGCGCTGGCATTTTTTTACATCCTTGATAAAACTAAAACATTATTTCTTAAATTATACAGGCAAATACATTTAAAATGATTAAATCTTACTTGCAGGTTGTGGCCTCTGGTTTTAAAGCTGTAACTGCTTCATGTTGGAGTAATAGTTTCTTGTTGAATCCGACATTGAACTCGTGTAGATTCTGGAAGCTGTCTTCCGTAAAATGCGCAGCACAGAGAGCTAAACTACGATTGTAATTGTCAGGAACATAATCAAACTTAAATTTTAACCATTGTTGAGTTGACGAACTACAGCGTCTGTAGGAAGCCTGAACACAGAAGACCTGACGGCTACAGCTCTCCACTATAACTCCTCCTCTTCGACAGCAGAACATGTTCCGGAGGGAGGGTTGATGTAAATGTATGGGTTAGTTACGTATAAAACCCGGGAAGTATCTCGTTGTAGTCCCATTCGAGTCGTTTTTGTAGGCATTAAACTTCCTGATTTTTAAAAGACAATATCTCTGCTTACGTTGAACTTTCAGCGCAGCAACTTTGCAGATACTGTTCATGCACCAACAGCAACATTACACAGTATTTAAAATGAAAAAAGTGAAATAGCAATCAACCACCCCTTTAAAAACAAGCACAATTTTAGGATGAATTGGATCATTCTGATCCAGAATAGCTTTTTAAATAACTGGGCCCTGGGAATAACAGAGAGTCGCTTTGGATAAGAGTCTATCAAGAGTATAAATGTGAACGGTGAATTTGTCTTCAGGATTATAGTGTAAAGGGTAAAACCACTTTATTCTCAAATTATTAATCTCCAACGTGTGTTCATGGGAGCACCACAACGCATGTGTGATCGCGCGTTGGAGATTAATATTCATGAAACTGAGGTTAAACCACTGGAGTCACGTGGATTACTCTAGTTTAATGACTGGCTTTCTGGGACTGGAAACTGGTAGTTGCGTAGACTGTCAATGGAGGGACAGAAAAAGATCTTCAGTTGTGTTCTGAAGATGAACGAAAGTCTTACAGGTTTGGAACGACATGAGGCTGAGTAATTAATGACAGAGTTTTCATTTATGGGGGAACTTACACTTCAGTCTGCTTTAGTCATGTTAAGCTTTTGGGAGCTGTAGAATTTAGATGTCACCACGTGAAACGTCATGAAATCTCAAATGCGTGAGTGACATGTTTGTGTGCGTGACCACTTCCATGTGTTTATGACTTGAGAATGGAAATAACAAAGCAAAATGCTGAACACAGACGGAGAGAGGAAACCACTTCAACTGCCATTCTGTGGTTCATTATATTTGACCCTTGAGTTAAAAAGAGTTACACACAGATGGGTTCATATGTGCAAGGGTATATATATATTTTTTTTTATGAAAAAAAGTAAAAGAAAAATAGTAATTATTTTCCATATAAATGTTAAGGCAGATTTTTTTTCTTTGATTATTCTTGAATATGTTGATTATTAACAACATTATTTTTTGATGCATCATTTTTTTTATTTAGTGTCAGATTAAAAAAACCCCCCAAAAAAAAAAAAAAATACAGCTCAGGTCCATAAAGGACAAAAATGTATTTGTCAAAACATTTTTAGTATTTTCTGAACTTCTACATCAAAATCAAGATCACACTGTATCTCATACAAAATAAATAACAAATAAAAAAGTCCAAACAAGTAACTAGAAATATGTTTGAATAAAAAATCTAATCTTCAGAGCTCAGTGACCTTTGACCTTCACATTTTCATGAGTCTATGAATCTGTGAAGGGTAGGACTCATTTACATGATTTGCAGTACAAGATCATCTCTTTCCTTCAAACTCATTCAAATTGATTATTAGATGAAGATTTAATGTTGAAAATAATCCAAGATATTTGAGAGACATTTGCTTTTACTGTTGTCCACCTCCTCTCTCCTCCACATGAGTAACTCCTAGACACAGAGATGCTGACAGTGATGGAGAACTGGAGGCCGAGATGTGGTGATCTGATAACTCTCACTCCTTTAGTGCCGTGGGGGAAGTTGTAATAATCCGCTCATTTTGAAAGCACGCTGCCTGAACAACTGGAGGACACCCACCCAGAGCCGGATTAACGCAAAGGCAAACTAGGCACGTGCCTAGGGCCCGATTGGCGGGATGGGGCCCAGACAGAGGGACAAAAAAAAACAAAAAAAATGTACAAATGTCCTATCTACAATTTATTTCAAAATGTATTAATTAACTAAAAATAGTGACGATGTTTATCTTAACCATAGACTGTTACATTACGTCACATTAACGCCAGCCCATGACTGTATATATAGAGGCGCCAGCCAGTTAAGTCCGAGGGGACGTCAGCGGCGATCAGAGGCGGTCAACGAACGCATCCATCAGGTGCTACGAGTGCGAAGCAAAAGCCTAAATAGGCACGCAAAGAAGCACAGCTCGAAATGCAGGTCATCGATTTTGGAGTGATTGCAATGTATTTTAAATATAAACGTGTGGGCTACTGTAGATCAGCGTATTTCTGGAAAAATCATTCACCGCTTTGTTTGTCTAGTCTACGAGTTTAAAAGAGCGCGAGCGTCTAACGTGCCCAGACGCGACGCTTTGAATTTGCGCGTACAACGAATAACATCGCGTTGGGAGCTGACTAGTAAAAAGCTACAAAAGTAAAAGACAAGACGTTTGTATTCAAAGTTAAAAAAACCAACACACTGCAACATTTTTAAATGTTTCAAATAAAGGATCTCATATCTATGGGTCTATCTTCTATATTCTGATGCTGATGATTAGATAATACCCTGACATCATAGCCTATACGAATATTAGATTAGAATTTTTTTCCTGCTCAGTAGCGATCGTATCTTTCTCTTCCACTTGATTTGTGTATAGCATATTTAAGGTAGCAATGCAATACATAATATCATATTACTGATATTAATAATATGACAATATCTGCAGATATTGATTAAATGGGAGGGAAAAATCCTGCCCATAACGCAGCTATGAAAACAATTATAAAAGCAGGTTCATGTTCATCTACTGAAGTGGGATTCTGGAACTGTGAATAAACTGAATAAAACAGCTAAAAATAACAACAAGAACAATAACATCTTCATTAAACAAAAAAGAGATTACCTTAGATAAATTTTGATGTAGTAGCTACCAGTAAAAAGTCTGGACCCATTACTATCTTTAATGTTTTTGAAAGAAGTTTCTTATTATGCTCTACAAGCCTGCATTTATTTGATCAAAATACAGAAAAAAACAGGAATATTCAGCGAGGATGTGTTAAATATATAAAAGTGATAGTGAAAACTTTTTTAAAACAACTTTTTAATAATCAAAAAATCCTGAAAAAAGTATCACATGTTATAAAATAAAAATTAAGCACCATTTCTAACATTTGATAATAAATCAGAATATTATAAAGTTTTCTAAAGGATCACGTGACACTAAATTCAGCTTTGAATCGCAGAAATATATTTTAAAGTATAGTAAAATAGAAAACCATTATTTTAAATTGTAATAATATTTCACTATATTATTTTTCTGTATTTTTGATCAAATAAATCCAGGCTTGATGAGCATAAGAGACTTCTTTCAAAAACATTAAAAATAGTAATTTGTCCAAACTTATGTACTGTGTAAGTAAAAATATACTAAATTTAAAATTAAATGTTGTATAAATAAAAAGGTTAGGAATCATATTTGTTTCAAGTGTTTTTTATTGGGGGTGGGGGGCCTCCAACATGAATTTTGCCTAGGGCCTCCAAATGTCTAGAACCGGCCCTGCACCCACCCTTTTAACATTTAACTGAGGGAAACCCCATATCACTGTAGATTACAAGCTCAGATGAAGTAGATGTAAGAATGAAACTTGAGTGTCCATTGTGCTATTTTTCCATGGTTTTCTTGTAACCAGTGTTTGAGCATCTCGCTTTCAGACCTGAGCAAAGTATCGTCCTGCATGAGTCTGCTTTCTGACTGACAGATGAACATTCGCATTGGTGGTCTCAAACCGGTTCCACGGAGGGCCTAGTGTATGCAGGTTTTCTCTTTTACCTTGAACCAAACTGATTGAGTAGGTCACTAATTGGTTAAGATCTCCCCTCACCTGGTAGTCTAGGTCTTAATTGGGCACTAATTGAAGGGAAAGACCAAAAACCTGCATACACTAGGCCCTCCGTAGCCGAAGTATGCATTTAACACTCGCATTATTATGTTCTTGCTCCGTCCATGCAATAAATGCACATTCTTAAATGAGCGAGGTTTTCTAGCTAATTTCAATCTGGCATAAACCAAAAATAAAATCAGAGTTTGTAACGATCGTTACTGTGTATTTTTTTCACATTATAGTGCAGTGTGCCCTTTAAGAGAGATGGTTACGTCACTCATGAGGCGTACTATGCGTGATGACGTTGTTAGATGTGAAAGAAGAATGAGTTAAGACCATTGTAGATGCTAGACGTGCTCTACCTTTTTTCTGTATATTTTTGTTTGTTGAGTTTTGTGACGCTAAGAAAGAGCAGCTCTCATGTATGAGAGGATTGCATTGCCTGTGCACCTATCATTAAACGTGCGTAATACAGCCTTTTCCGCCTTCAAGCTCTTTCTTCCCTCGATTTCTCTCGAGTTATCCGGTCCAAGCGTTACAGGTTGTGTAATAACATACACTCCTCGTAATTTACACCTAGCACGCAAACATTGTGTTTGTCAGTTTATGCTTTCCTGCCGCAGACTTAAGCGCGCGAGTTACTTTCAGTTAATAAAGGACAACTGCAACCACACACACACACACACACGCGCGCGCGTTGTCAGATGTTATAGTTCGGGGCTCCCCCGAGAACATTTAGATTTCTCTGACCTACAGATGTGCGATTTAAGACTTTTGAAGGCCAAATAAATGTAAAGGGAATATCTTTATACCCATGTCAGTGTGCAGTAGATTATTAGTCAATACCAGGGGCGTCATTTATAACCGTTGCGTCGCACACACCCCTGAGAGAGCCGTACACACTTCACACGCTGAGCTGATTCATAAACACACACACTTGATTGGAGAATGTGCGCCTGCGCAAACTCTGATCACAACTGGGGTCTCATTGATAAAACTGTGTGTAGGATTCTGAAGGGGGGGTTGTAATCCACTGCTGCTTTAGTGTATGAGTACTGGTGTGATCACTGAAATATGATATGATAACGTGATCACATTCTCTAATATCAGTGTTTGATATCTGAATGCAGTAACAGTGCTTGCTCATTTAGCCCGGCTTCCAGAAATGAAATAGGGACTGGTGTTGTGTTTGAGAAAGGTCTCCAAAACACAGTCATTGAAGTCTATAGTTTAAGGGACCATTTCTCAGTTAAAGCCTATATTTTCCATTTAGACTAAAGTGTCCTATCCTTCAGAGAAATAACTTGTTATCTCGATGTTTTGAGACGAGACTCCTGTTTATAGTTAGAGCCTGGTCAAATCCAACCTTGGAAAAGCTGTGTGTCGGGTGTGTGTGTTAGTCTTCTTGCTTACAGGTTAAGGAACCACTGTCTGGCATTGTTGGAGATTGACTGAGTTGTTGTTTGGGACATGCTGGCGCCCAATAACCCAAATCTGCGACCTGGCTGGAAGGTCACGACGTGCCTAACTTCAGGGTCCGAGTGTCAGCGGCATAATCTATGGAGATATGCTTCTGTCTATCTGTATATGTGTGGAAAATTACTGTGTTTATCAATTTCTTAGCCAATCAGAATTATTCAACCTGCAAGCAATGAAGTAGCCATGGAAATGGTGTAACTGCTGTGTGTGTGTGTGTGTGTGTGTGTGTGTGTGTGTGTGTGTGTGTGTGTGTGTGTGTGTGTGTGTGTGTGTGTGTGTGTGTGTGTGTGTGTGTGTGTAACTGCTGTGATCTTTGTAACTGAACTTCTGCTGATGAAACTGCAAACTATCTTCAGTAAAACTTTTCTTCAATTTATTATAATTCTGACTCCGGGTCTTCTTTCAAACATCTGGTCCTTGGGTCCTAAAGTGTTAACCCCTTACAATTCTTACTAAAAGTGTATGTGCGCCCGAAAGCCCAAAATGGCGAAGGCCAAAGAATATTCAGACTTATAAATCCGTGCGAATGCCAGAACCTGCGCAGAATTCCCTTTATAATAAATAAAGTGGCATAAAAAATAAATGGCATATTTAATCTAAATGTATATCAGAAGTAAAACATAGTTTAAATCATTCTTTTATTTATTTACACCTCAGGCATCGAATCCCTGTTATTATTGGTAATTATTTTAAGATATGGGCACTATTAGTCTTCAACCCTGTTATGGACACTATGGAAGCTTTCTGAATGTGATTATAAAGTATCTTTGTAATGAAATCAACATTTTCCTATTAATCAGATGTCCCTCACACAAATTCAGTAATTTTAAATGTAAAATTTACATATAATTTGTATATAAATAGTTATTTTTTACTCAAATTCACTGTAAGATTTTCTATAAGCACTGTATTTCATTATGTGACCAAGAAAAACAACAGATAAATTGCAATTGCAACTCAGTTTTATTAACCCGACTGCAGGAAAACAACAACGCTGTATACATAACATTATAAACTGACTGAATAGATCATTAAAATATAACATATAACTTGTGTGCTTTTTTTATGTGTTTTACGTCCATCACGTTTACTGAATGTTTTCAGATCAAGTCAGTTATTCATATGAAAACAAGTAAATCAAACACAGTAGGGTAAACGTACCTATTAAGCTCAAGTACCCATTAAGCACACTACCATCTTGGAACTCAGATTATAAAAAGAAACAGCAATGTATTATCCTATTTGATGTATTAACCAATTGATGTGTTTGTTACTATTTACCTCCTGTAATTTTAAACCAATCAGACCATTGCACACTGAGATATGTGTGTCCATGTGTTCACACTGTCTGGCGGCTATTTTCAAAGCTGTCTGAAAACTTTCACCAGAAGAGGAGCCCCTCAGATGTTCATTTTTTATATGTTTAAACATTTATTTTGAAGAAGTACATCTTCTTATTGCAAAATTAAGAGATTAATGTTTAGACTTTTGAATATTATAACCTGGAACCTGGATGTGGGAAATAATTACAGTTAGATCTAAAAGATAGTTTTAGCAACATAGCCCAGATGCTACGAACATAGCTAGCTTACTAGCTGTATAAGATTGTGTGCTACATTAATATATTACTTCACAGGAATTAATGGCTTGTACTTTTAAATCCATAATATTATAATTTTACATTTTATTGATAGTCTGTGGTTTTAAACTGCTGTAATTTTTAAAGAATTCATATTATTGTTAGGTGAGCTTAAAGGGTGCACTACTATGACAATCACACAGCTTCAGTGTGACATCAATTAGAAAAAGCATAATTTCATAGATATTGTCTATAATAGTTGTTCATATTAAAATTGGTATAAACTTAATACATTACCTAGATTATTAATTTAGCTAAATATTTTCCTTTAAATTTTAATTTAATATTTATTAATTAAAAAATGTTTTTGCTCCAATTAAGCACAGTGTGTGCTCCCTTTAAGCTCACCCACATTAAACGTCTATGTAAATACTTAATAATCAGAATTTAAATATTAACTGATGGTTGTCACTATGTTAATCTTCAAAAAAATGATTAATAAACTTATTTTCACAGTCTTAAGATGACAAAAGCTAGACGAAACTATAGTGTATGCCCAAAGATGAAAGAGGCATGTCATACAAAGAAGGAGCCATCAGAAACCTGTCGTATCTGTCCAAGAAGTTTGGAGTAGACAGGAAAGCTCTGACCCAGAGAGTTAAAGGGATACTCCACTTTTTTTGGAAATAAGCTCATTTTACAACTCCCCCAGAGATAAACAGTTTTACCGTTTTCTAATCCATTCAGCCGATCTCCGGGTCTGGCGGTACCACTTTTAGCATAGCTTAGCATAATGAATTGAACCGGACAAGACCATTAGCATCTCTCTCAAAAAAATGACCAAAGAGTTTCGATATTTTTCCTATTTAAAACTCGACTCTTCTGTAGTTACATCGTGTACTAAGACGGACGGAAAATGAAAAGGTGCGATTTTGAGAGTATAGTTCCTAGCCATATCAGCCTAGAAAATTTAAACTTTACATTTTCCGTCGGTCTTATTACACGATGTAACTACAGAAGAGTCGAGTTTTAAATAGGAAAAATATCGAAACTCTTTGGTCATTTTTTTGAGAGAGATGCTAATGGTCTTGTCCGGTTCAATTCATTATGCTAAGCTATGCTAAAAGTGGTACCGCCAGACCCGGAGATCGGCTGAATGGATTCGAAAACGGTAAAACTCAACTGTTTATCTCTGGGGGAGTTGTAAAATGAGCCTATTTCCAAAAAAAGTGGAGTATCCCTTTAAGGAGCACATTGGTTTGTTTTGTTATTTGATTTTTCAATATGGGTTACCAGAACGTGGACTAGTCTAGATGTTGCAATGAGTTTGAATGACACGTCACTATGAATAGGATAGGCTACCTAATCAAATTAAATGCCTTGTTGCTTGATTTTAGTGTTCTGTTTTTTTGTGATTGACTCTGTACCTTCAAATAAAACTTTTTTCAATTATTCCTTAAAAAGGTTGTTTAAAATAAACAAGAATTTTTAATAAAACTTGTTGTGAGCTTATTGGGAACAGGGGTGTGCTTAAAGGGTACAAAACGTACCCATTAAGCACAGCCAGACTTTTTATATTTAATAATGTACATCTTAATTGAAATACTTTTGTCATTTAAAATAAAATGAAATATTATAGTGTGAGAGATTAATATTTTATTTTAAAATAACTTCTTGTACTAAAACCAATATCTTGTGCACTAAAAATGTCTCAATGTAGATTTTGGTGAGCTTAATAGGTACGTTTACCCTAAATCTTGTGTAAAGTTTGTCCAAATATTGGGAAACAGTAACAACAGCGAGAGCAAAAATGTATATTCATTTTATTTACAGTAAAGGTTAAGCGACAAGTAACAAGGACGAAGATTTATTTTAATTATAAATATACTGTGTGTGTGTGTGTGTGTGTGTGTGTGTTGTAGTTCTGAGTATTAAAGTTTATATGAACATGATTTCTCCGTACGCTGGAATACAGAAGCGCTGATTTTTCCACTTTATGAACTGATCATTGTGCCGTGTGGGAGTTTCACTAGAAAAACTCGAGGTTTAAAACTTTCCACACATGCCAGCATGATGAAACTTATAGTGTACTAGTTGCCGTATCAGCAGCTCTATTGTTCCGGTGTAGCAGTCGATTCTGTTCCCTACCGGAATTCCTGTTCCCCCTGAACGAGCCGTGTCTGCTGACAGCGCATGCGTCAAAGCATTAATAAATCTTAATAAACCTTAATAAATATTACATTGAAATCTGTAATAACGTTTTAAATTTGAAAATAAATCATTTGGATTGAATTGACGGATGGGGGAAAACTCGCTTAGCTAATAAAAAATAAAAACAATAAAAAAACGCTTATATTTCGGGAAAAAATACAATCCTTTTTTAACCTTTGGCTTCCCGTACATCCATTTGCTTCTTGCTCGTATTCAGTTCTAATGGTACGCATGGTAACTCGGCAACTACGCATGATTTGTAGTATGATTGCATTAAGGGAACAGGAATTCCGATAGGGAACAGAATCGACTGCTACACCGGCGCTGGACGTCATGTGACTGGGTTGGCTGGTGATGTCGCTGCTCTTTGGCTCTCGCGTGCTTCCTCACGTGGTCACGTGATTTGTCCCTCCTTTCGTTTTGAATGACAGGCGCGCATTCACGAGTGACTCAGCGAACTATTTAAATTCTACACTCAACGCTCATCTGGAAACACTTTAATGGCAGAAGGAAAGTTTATAGTTGAGGAACATGAAGCTGGAGTGTGTGAGGGTGAAGATGGAGGAGAAGCAGGTCAGTGTGTGTGTGTGTGTGTGTGTGTGTGTGAGAGAGAGTCCGCATTATGTTCAATGACGTCAGCATTTGTCGTTCCGATCGTTCTTTACAGTTTTTCTCGATTGTTTACACACATTTTCTGAAAGCATGCCTCGTATTCTCAGAACTCTTCACACTAATCCAAAAACACACACACAATGGGCAAAACCCCTCAATTCTCCTGCAAAATGAAACTTTACATTCAAAACAATGTTATTTCTGCTCAAAATGGTATTTTGTTTTCAAATGACACACACAAACCATCATATGAATAGACATTTATAAGAACCAGTTGAACACTGATGTGCTCAATGTAAAACACTATGATGAATGGAAAACACTTCTCCATTCATCATAATGACTTAGGCGTTTTTTGATTCAGTGTTACACTTACTACAGACAGTACATACATAAGTGTGTTGTAAAATATTTGAAAATATTGTTTTTATACTCAGAACACACAAATACACGGTAACAAATATATTTTATTATTCCCACAATGTACAGTGTACATCCCAACCAACACAAAGTTGTACATACAGTGGTCTACATACAAAACAACAGAAGAATTTACTGTAGTTACAGTAAAAACAAAAAAATCCAATGTTGGCATCCATTGCTCCATTGAAGAGCTCACCTGTTGAAGAGCTGACCTGTTGACCTTTTATGCTAAAGCTCTGATTGCTAATTGTAAAACTGTGTGACGGGTGTTTGCCCATGTGATGAGTCAGTGTGCATATTTGAATGGCAGTGTGTTCCTTGAGAAAACGAGATTTTCTGCATGAAAATTGTGCCAAAAGCAGAGAATTGTGTGTAGTGTTTTGAAAAAAAGTGTGTTTTAGAGCTGCAATTTCAGTGTAAAGCAGGAACTGAGCTTGTAGTTTAGCAGAATTGTCTCAGGGGGTTGGTGAATGAGTTACATGTTGTGGTCATTGTGTCTCAAGTACCAGAAAATGTGTGTAAACAATTGAGAAAAACTGTAACATAACTTTGTTTGCAACATACTCACTCAACGTCATATGTATTTTTATTGTTTATTTTTTGATAAGACAACATTTTTGACACGGGCTTTTGCATTTGTATAGCTTATTGTTGGGGTTGTTATTGTGTTTTTATCTTTTATAATTTTAATAGGCCTAGGCTTCAGCACTTCGGCACTACATCGCAAATCTATCGCGTCAACTGAGATTGTTAATAGGATGTAAAAAAATAGCCTTCATGATATCCAAAATAATACAACTACAATCTACAAACACAAGAACCATTAGGCTATAAACACCAAACAGTTTATGTCCCATAGGCCTACTTTACTGTAGTTCATCATTTATTTATTTATTTATTTATTTATTCAATTTTTGTAACCGCAGCAAATTAAACCATAATACGCCGTTTTTCGTTTGTCACATGCTATTGCTTGGGTTTTCAGCATATTTTTATTCTAAATGCAGATATTAGTGAGCCTATTAAACATTTAATTTATTTAGCATATTGTTTAATTGCAGTTACAAAGGTTTTACTAGTGTAATAGGACCTTTTTTTATCATGCATAATGCAAACATTGGATGACCGTGTAAAATGTCAGTTTAGCATTTCCTTTAACATATTTTGTTCCTGTTTAAACTAAAACTACAAATATTCTAATACAAATATTACAAATTACTATAATAAATAATAAATGCACACTGCTGTGATTCACTGTGAGACTTCAGTGTAAAGGCCCACTGCTGTGATTGGCTGTTGTGAGACTTCAGTGTAAACGCCCACTGCTGTGATTGGCTGCTGTGAGACTTCAGTGTAAACGCCCACTGCTGTGATTGGCTGCTGTGAGACTTCAGTGTAAACGCCCACTGCTGTGATTGGCTGTTGTGAGACTTCAGTGTAAACGCCCACTGCTGTGATTCACTGTGAGACTTCTGTGTAAAGGCCCACTGCTGTGATTCACTGTGAGACTTCAGTGTAAACGCCCTCTGCTGTGATTGGCTGCTGTGAGACTTCAGTGTAAACGCCCACTGCTGTGATTGTCTGCTGTGAGACTTCTGTGTAAAGGCCCACTGCTGTGATTGGCTGCTGTGAGACTTCAGTGTAAACGCCCTCTGCTGTGATTGGCTGCTGTGAGACTTCAGTGTAAACGCCCACTGCTGTGATTCACTGTGAGACTTCTGTGTAAAGGCCCACTGCTGTGATTGGCTGCTGTGAGACTTCAGTGTAAACGCCCACTGCTGTGATTGGCTGCTGTGAGACTTCAGTTTAAACGCCCACTGCTGTGATTGGCTGCTGTGAGACTTCAGTGTAAAAGCCCACTGCTGTGATTGGCTGCTGTGAGACTTCAGTGTAAACGCCCACTGCTGTGATTGGCTGCTGTGAGACTTCAGTTTAAACGCCCACTGCTGTGATTGGCTGCTGTGAGACTTCAGTGTAAACGCCCACTGCTGTGATTGGCTGCTGTGAGACTTCAGTGTAAACGCCCACTGCTGTGATTGGCTGCTGTGAGACTTCAGTGTAAACGCCCACTGCTGTGATTCACTGTGAGACTTCTGTGTAAAGGCCCACTGCTGTGATTGGCTGCTGTGAGACTTCTGTGTAAAGGCCCACTGCTGTGATTGGCTGCTGTGAGACTTCAGTGTAAACGCCCACTGCTGTGATTGGCTGCTGTGAGACTTCAGTGTAAACGCCCACTGCTGTGATTCACTGTGAGACTTCTGTGTAAAGGCCCACTGCTGTGATTCACTGTGAGACTTCTGTGTAAAGGCCCACTGCTGTGATTGGCTGCTGTGAGACTTCAGTGTAAACGCCCACTGCTGTGATTGGCTGCTGTGAGACTTCAGTTTAAACGCCCACTGCTGTGATTGGCTGCTGTGAGACTTCAGTGTAAACGCCCACTGCTGTGATTCACTGTGAGACTTCTGTGTAAACGCCCACTGCTGTGATTGGCTGCTGTGAGACTTCAGTGTAAAAGCCCACTGCTGTGATTGGCTGCTGTGAGACTTCAGTGTAAACGCCCACTGCTGTGATTGGCTGCTGTGAGACTTCAGTTTAAACGCCCACTGCTGTGATTGGCTGCTGTGAGACTTCAGTGTAAACGCCCACTGCTGTGATTGGCTGCTGTGAGACTTCAGTGTAAACGCCCACTGCTGTGATTGGCTGCTGTGAGACTTCAGTGTAAACGCCCACTGCTGTGATTCACTGTGAGACTTCTGTGTAAAGGCCCACTGCTGTGATTGGCTGCTGTGAGACTTCTGTGTAAAGGCCCACTGCTGTGATTGGCTGCTGTGAGACTTCAGTGTAAACGCCCACTGCTGTGATTGGCTGCTGTGAGACTTCAGTGTAAACGCCCACTGCTGTGATTCACTGTGAGACTTCTGTGTAAACGCCCACTGCTGTGATTGGCTGCTGTGAGACTTCAGTGTAAACGCCCACTGCTGTGATTGGCTGCTGTGAGACTTCAGTGTAAACGCCCACTGCTGTGATTGGCTGCTGTGAGACTTCAGTGTAAAAGCCCACTGCTGTGATTGGCTGCTGTGAGACTTCAGTGTAAACGCCCACTGCTGTGATTCACTGTGAGACTTCAGTGTAAACGCCCACTGCTGTGATTCACTGTGAGACTTCTGTGTAAAGGCCCACTGCTGTGATTCACTGTGAGACTTCAGTGTAAATGCCCACTGCTGTGATTCACTGTGAGACTTCAGTGTAAACGCCCACTGCTGTGATTCACTGTGAGACTTCAGTGTAAACGCCCACTGCTGTGATTGGCTGCTGTGAGACTTCAGTGTAAACGCCCACTGCTGTGATTCACTGTGAGACTTCAGTGTAAACGCCCACTGCTGTGATTCACTGTGAGACTTCAGTGTAAACGCCCACTGCTGTGATTCACTGTGAGACTTCAGTGTAAACGCCCACTGCTGTGATTCACTGTGAGACTTCAGTGTAAACGCCCACTGCTGTGATTGTCTGCTGTGAGACTTCAGTGTAAACGCCCACTGCTGTGATTCACTGCATCATACTTAGACATGAATCAAGGGGAAATTCTTCAACACTAGCATACTGCTCAATAAGTGACAAAATAACGCCAACATTTTCCTATTTACATGTTGTGATGTGTATAGTCACAGCGTGTACAAATAACATAAGGTCACATGAGTCACAGCCGTCTTCTAACCGTGTACATACTGGGAACTATATTCTCAGAAGGCGAAGCACTGCTACTTGGGCAAAACAGCTTGAATATTAGATTTAATATTAAAATAAACCAACACTATCTCATGACCAATTCGTATGAATTCGTACGAATGATAAAAAGTTGGCTAATTCGTACGAATTCGTACGACCTCACTCGTACGAATTTATACGATTTGTCTAAACCCACGTGATGGGTAGGATTAGGGGTGGGGTCAGAGGTAGGTCATTCGTATGAATTCATACGAATTGGGCAATTCATAAAATATGTACGATTTTGCAAAAAAATAAAAATAAATAAATGAAGATATAAATCAATAAAATTAGTTGTAAATTAAATATGTTAAACACTAACACAAAAAGGAAAGAATGATGCATTGACTTGGGTATATAATAGGATTAACGTTTGATTGGCGTTCTGGGAACGTTCTGAGACGCTCATGATGTGGACCTTCAGGAAACATTCATGACCTTCTGGGAATGTTTAGGGGACCATAACTATAGGACGTTCCCGAGTGTCTACACCACATTTACATAACCTTCGCAGGACCCACTAATGCTATAGTTTGGTCCTACAGGTCCGTCCATCACGTTTACTGAATGTTTTCAGATCAAGTCAGTTATTCATATGAAAACAAGTAAATCAAACACAGTAAATCTTGTGTAAAGTTTGTCCAAATATTGGGAAACAGTAACAACAGCGAGAACAAAAATGTATATTCATTTTATTTACAGTAAAGGTTAAGCGACAAGTAACAAGGACGAAGATTTATTTTAATTATAAATATACTGTGTGTGTGTGTGTGTGTGTGTGTGTGTGTGTGTGTGTGTGTGTGTGTGTGTGTGTGTGTGTGTGTGTGTGTGTGTTTGCCAGTCACTCTCTCCATCTTCAGGAGGTGCCCCAAGTTGACATCATGCAAGTGTGTATGAAGAGCGCAGGGTCTGGAAAGCACAGAAGATGCCATACAGTCGATGGAAATCACCTTTACCTGTTGTGTGGGATGTGGGAGAATTTAATTCTGAATATTACTTCTGATGATGACTGATACTAGATCCATGCCTGAGGTGTGACTTGCCTACCCGGTTGTGCATTAAAGTGTACACTGTAACAAATTTCTGTAGATTCTACAGCAAAATTCTACAGAAATGTATTGTTTTATCATTTTACAAGTTATTACTGTAATTCGCAATGCATTATGGGTCAAAAAGAGTATTACAGTTGTTAACAGTATATTTAAATTGAATTACAGGTATATAAATTGATTTACAGGTAAGAGGTGTTTTCACTGTACTTCATATGGTTTTACAACAATTTACTGTGATGTGGCATTATGGGATTGCGCGGGCTGAATACAGGTTTGAAAACTGGTGGACTGGAGCAGGGCAAGAAGAGTTGATGATAAAAGGCACTATTTACTAAATTTTTGGTAAGCTAACTTAAATTTACATCCATAAATATTACAATCTAATGTATTACAAATGCTGTTAAGCGATTCATATTTTGAACATAATTCATAGGCATGTCAGATGAAATTAATTTTATCGACTTGTTAACAACTGCGTGTTATCAGGACATTACTGGGATGTAAAAGTGTTTGATTCCAATATTCTTCCTCCCCCGAAACGTTACGTTTATTTAGTAAAGTAATGTGTCCTTAATTTTAAATTTCTTGTTTCAGGCGAGGCATAGAATCGCGACGGGGCGCGCCATAACAGTGGTGAGACGAAGCTTACAAGGTAAAACCATGATCGTAAATGTTATGGACGAATGCTGCCGTTTTATTCGCATTTGCTCTCAAGAGAGTATTTTTAGAGCATTTGCAGTTTGGCAGACAAGACAAATCCACTGAAGTGTTGGTGAGACAAAACGCACGTGCAGTTAGCTTTCTTGACGAAAAACATTAGGATATGATATATTAACATCGTTGGATGCTGCTATTTTCTCATTTATTTCACCAGTTTTGATTTCTTATTGAGAGCATGTAAAACCAGTGTTTAACAAAGGCCTGCGTCATAACTAAATTTAACGCAAAGCAATTTGCTGCGAACAATGATATAGGAATATTATTCGCCTTTGCTCTCGAGAGAGTAGAGCATTTGCAGTTTGGAAGACAAGACATAATTACTGAAGTGCTGTTGAGACAAAACTATAGGCTACAGTAAATACGCACGTGCAGTTAGCTTTGCTGACGAAAAACATTAGAATAGGCCTATGATTTTAACATCGTTGGATGCTGCTATTTTCACTAGTTTGGATTTCTTATTGAGAGCATATAAAACCAGTGTTTAACAAATCCCTGCGTCATTACTAAATTCAAAATGTCTGGCAAAAGATTTGAAAGTTCATTTTATTTTCTGTTCAAAGTTCCCATAGTTATCGTTTTCTTAATATAACTTAGGCCTACCTAAATCTAAATGAGAAATGTATCACTGTAAATTGTGTCAACAACTACTAGTCGACTAGAAAAAAATTTAGTCGGAGGCAGCCCTCATTCCACATATGTTCGAGCCAGGCTCAGGACATTCTGGGTTGAGCGAGCGACCCTGAGCGGAATGAGCGAGCGGAGCGGGATATTCAGAGATTAGATGCGCGAGCTCACGAGCTCTGATCGGATCAAACCCGAACCTCACTGTCTGCTGAACTTGCGCAGAAACATCAAAATAAACATAACCAGCTTTTTTAAATTGTTTTTAAAACTAAACATTTAGACTATTTTAGTACAAATGATGAGCTTATTGCCGCTTTTTTTTAATTCTTGACAAAATAAGAATATATTAAGTTTTTTTTTTTCCTCACACAACCAGCTAGCCTATAGGGGCCCCTGACCACCTTGATCCGCCCCTGTGTATAGGCCATAATGTTATTTGTATTTGTGCATATTTTGTTTAATAATAGTATATTTTGCTGTGTTTATTTCATATTTTTTATTTCCTATGTAATGTTTCTAAACTTTTTGGCATTTAACATGGTGTGTATTTAAGAGAATATAGGGTGTGAGTGTCTGGAGGGTGTATTATTTAACCCATTACTCCCAGTGTGATCAGCTGTGGAAGCACGTGTGTTTTGTTTGCTTCTGTTCTGTTTGGAAACTAGAAGAAATCAGTTTTTTTGTTAAGGAACATGATGCGTGTAGAGACTGACACAAGATAATCACCGAATTATAGACTTTACACTATGATATTATATTCTACTTGTGTGAATTATAGTGAAAAAACATGATAAAAAGTGAATAAAGTTTAAAATAATGTTCAGAAATTATTCATTATTATAAAGTTTTGAACTGTGTTATATAGCTGTGTTTTCCAGTGTGTTCGATGTCAAACTCAAAAATGATTTTATTTTTAATCATTGAAACATGTCATTATTTTATATGAAAAAGTGATTAATTGTATTTTATTGAGAAAATAGTTTAGTTTGTCTTGTGTGTGTGAGAGTGTGTATATATATATATATATATATATTAGATCAGATAGCATTTTAATCTGTCATATGGCCATGTACTCCTATGGGGCATGTTGTCACATTTCACTTCCATTCTTTCGGGGTAGCCTATATCAAAAAAAAAAGTATACACTGTATTAATAAAACAAAACCACATATGTGTGAAATAAACACTGAACCCTATAAATTTACACAAACTGAGAAAGTCAAAAGCGTTAGGATGTGCCCCGCTCTCTATATTTAAAGCTACTTCTTAAGATTCGAAAGCAAAATAAATTAACCTTACAAACATTTCATACATAAAACATAAAATAATTTAATTAAAAGATAGTTTTAGTCAATGACACCCAGGCTTGTTTCTTCACGGGAGGAGTCACTGTAGTTTGGAGGAGTGTGTGGTTTGTAGACATGCGGCACCCTCTCACACACACACACACACACACACAGACCACATCAGCACCTCAGTTTCACCTCAGCTACGGTAAGTGCTTTTGAATTGCGATTTACTATCATTATGAAAGGTCTTTAAATGTACATTGCCGTTATATTTGCATATTGTGTGTATTATTCGTGTGCGAATACATTTATGCCGAGGATTGTCCCGCGTTTCTTATTGTAAACCTGGTTTGCAAACATGCTGATAATAATAACTGGGAATTCGTTTCGTTTCTGCGAACCGCGTTCATTCTGTTCATTTCAACTGAACCGGCGTTTTGCATTAATTCATGTTTTAGAATAAAATGCAGGTAAATGGACTGGATGATTTATGAAGTGTGCTGTTATGTCGTGTAATATCTGGGGGAGCAGCAATGCATTTTGAGGAGAACAGTGTTATTAAAGTGTAATGTAATGTGACTATTATCAGCTTGTGAGCGTGAGACATAAGTTGAGCCGATCACGATGAACCAAAGAACACGTGTGGATGTACATTAATAACCCCTTATAATTAATCGTAATTAGACGTTGGAACATGAAGTCGGCTGCTTTTTTAAAGCATGAATAAAATATTCACATTTATGGTGAAATATGCTCAACATAACGGGCACGTTACATTATATGAACATGTGAGCGGGACTCGAGCCGATGTTCAGTTTAACTGGTTTAACTGGTGACCGAGTTAAACTGCGAGGCCAGATGTGAACGGTGTCATTGGAAATATAAAAAAATAAGTAATGAAAAATTACTTGTAAAAAATCTAAACTAACTTTAGCTGGACAATAACTTTATTCCAGAGCTGATATAAAGCCAAAACAATCTCTGTATAGGCTACTTTAATTTCCCATTATCACTGTAAAGCCGCTTTGGAATAATCTACATTGTTAAAGCGCTGTAAATAAAGGTGACTTGTTATGGCAAAAGTTTGTTTGACAGAATAAATAAAGTCTTGCTTGTCACCTGACGGGACCCAGTTAAACTGAACATCGGCTCGGATCGGCTCCAGTGGCCCGCTCACATGTTCATATAGCCTAATGTAGGAACGTGCCCGTTATGTTGAGCATATTTCACCATAAATGTGAATATTTTAGTTATCCGTGAACTCATTTAGCGGAAAACAAGTCTGTCGGTAGCCTAGAGTAAAGAGTTCAGACATCCTGTTGAATGAACGAGTTCTTCTTCCGCATTCAGGCTCGTGCACGAGCTGTGACGTCATTCGTTGGGGGGAAATAATGTAGGGGAGCGCGTGGCACATCCGAACACATTTTGTTTTTTGTTTTTTTGATTAATTATTAAAAAAATAATTAAGTTAGATGAATCTTTTTTTTCTTCTTCTTTTTACACATTTCTGCTACAAATGAACACTTAACTGTAACAGACAGAGGGTTAGTTGTAACACTTGTGTGTAACACATAATTCAGTACTATTTTATCTGTTTGATATTGTTTGTACATCCGTAGATAGATAAAATGTATCCATCCCTCATCAAATCATCCTTCTTTCATTGATCAATATCACGGATTGAGATATATGAAGGGCTGCACATTTTTTGCAATAATTAAATCAATAAAATCATCAAATATTGTAATTGCAATTGAATTATATTTGTGTGTGGCAGCTGCATGCACAATTATTATTAATAATAACAGTATAAAAACGAGCTCAAAATCACATTTTAAAGGGTTTTAAACGAATGTGAAAAGAAATCATACTTTGACATTTAAAATCCAACATTGTTTGTGAAAGTCCAATAAAGGTAAATGTGGGAAAATAAATATAGAAATAAATGCTCAAACCTGTAAAGTTGTGTGGCTCCCTGTTTTCATTTCATAATCATTGTACACTTGGCGGCTTAGTTGTAGCACTGTGCAACATCTAACCCTGCTGTGTAAAACATATTTAAGCCTAGCTAACAGTTGCTTCTAGGAGTTGCTGACATGTTTCAGAATGGTGCAATGTTTTTATTGTATCGTAGATTCCAAGGGAAAACTCATAAACAACGGGAACTTCAGAATGGTCTCTCTTTATTAGGACTCATCTCTGTAGCCAGCAATATAACGTTACACACACAAGCACACACCACAAGGCATGTTCTTCTCTGCTTTTAACAGTGCTACAGCCCACAAACATGGTACGTCACCGCCCCCTATTGGACAACCCCAATACCACCCTTAACATACAGCAGTTTTAGCCAACAAGACAGTGATGAAGGTCATATAAAGTTAGATTAGGTGATATAGCCTACACACCCAAAAAGTTTGTTTTTGAAAACAATTGCTTGCATGTAAAAATGCAAGGCATGGTGTCGAAACACTCCCATTATGTTCACGAAATCATATCAAAACTTTCCACAAATCAGCGGGAGACTGTCTTCTGACAGCGAGAGAGAAAATAAGCGGAAACACAACCAGGGGTGCGTTTCCCAAAAGCACAATTAGCCAACTGTAATATGCTTTGGTGCATCATAAATGTGGAGACATGGAGATAAACTAC
Organism: Scardinius erythrophthalmus; assembly: GCF_964197995.2. Classification (NCBI taxonomy): domain Eukaryota; kingdom Metazoa; phylum Chordata; class Actinopteri; order Cypriniformes; family Leuciscidae; genus Scardinius; species Scardinius erythrophthalmus. Next base: position 7,559,690 of record NC_138221.1, on the reverse strand, counting down.
TTTGAATCTTTATTAACAGGTGCAGAGCGGACAGCGCATCAGCAGATTACAGACTGACCCCGGAACAGCACACTCTCTGCTCCAGTGCATCAGGAGAAAAGGTGACATATGCAAACCCATGCCGCCCTCTACTGGACAACATTGTCAATAGCATCACATTTACTACACCAACTATGTTCGCAATTTCCATCGTTGTCAGCATAGTTCAACGAGTCAGTGTTTCCCGCAACCATCGTTCTAACGAACATTCGCAAACAGCATCGCAGAGTTGTGTGTTTGGGGCGACAGCTCTCGAGCTGTGGTTAGAAGCAGAAATTCTAGATTGCATGACGTGGACTTAATAAATCCTGATCTTGAGCAAAATAAGCAAGCTGACATTCAGTAGGGAGAGCGGGGCACAACCTAACGCTTTTTGACTTTCTCAGTTTGTGTAAATCTACTTATGGTTCAGAGTATTTATTTTTTCCCACATTAATTTCCCACATGTCTAGTACAATTATGTGTTTTTGTTTTATTAATACAGTATATACTTTTTTCTTGATATACCCCGAAAGAATGGAGGTGAAATGTGACAACATGCCCCATAGGAGGGGTACATTGTAACATGTGTGGGGCACATTGTAACATAACATATGGCAGCTTAAATGTTATCTGATCTAATAAAAAAAATATACAAAACAAACTAAAATATTTTCTAAATAAAATACAATTAAAAAACTTTTTCATATAAAATAATGGCAATTTTTAATAATTAAATAGAAACTCATTTTTGAGTTTTGACTCCGAACACATGAAAACACAGCTATACAACATAGTTCAAAACAAATAAATAATTAGTAATTTCTGGACATTGACTCTCAGTCTTTATTCACCCTTTTCTCACGTTTTCTCAATAAAATTAACCCTTGTATGGTGTTCGGGTCTGTTGGACCCGTTTTAATTTTTTATCAAAAGAAAAATGATACAATTAATTATTTTTTCAAAATGAGACTCATTGGCCTTGGCTCATTTTCTGTGAGGAATATATATCAGAACACATTTTTAATGAAAACACGCTGTACACCCCCCCCCCCCTACACATTTATATTACACACAGGATGTTCGGGTCCACTGGACTCGGGGCTAATAAAAGTGTGGAAACAGTAGGTCCTGTGTACCTTTACTCTGTCCTCCTCCTGTCAGTGCCTGCTGTTAGTGTGTGTATGTTCTTGTATAAGGTTTATGAGGACACAAATGTGTATAATGACATGGGTGTTACAACGTAAACATGGTTTATGACAACATCTGTGTCCTCATACTAAAACATACTAAATGGTGTTTTTTGAAATTCAAAAAATGGCAAAAGTTTACTGTGATTGGTAGGTTTAGTGGTAGGGTTAGTGTAGGGGGATATATTATCCAGTTTGTACATTAGAAAAACCATTATGCCAATGGAGAGCGACCGTACACCACATATCCAAGTGAGTGAGTGTGTGTGTATGTGCATGTGTGTGTGTGTGTGTGTGTGTCTGTGTGTGTGTTGTGGGTGTGTGTATGTGTCTGCATGAGTGTGTGTGTGCGTGCGTGTGAGAGAGAGATTGTGTGTAAGTGTGAAAGAGTGCAAGAGTGAGTTTTGTGCTTCTACTCCTGCCATTCCCACACGAGGTTGCAATTCTTAAATGTGATCTAACAAAGGTAAAGAGAAAATATTGACCATATATGCTGTTTATATTGCTTGTAATTGGGATGAAGTAAACATCTGTTGAGTATTTTAACATAACATTTTTGATTGTGTTGAATTAAAAACCCAAAAATGCAGCGGGTCCACCAGACCCACGAACACTGGCTGAGTAACAAAAATATGAACACCACACAAGGGTTAATAAAAGTATAGAATATAATAGCATATTTCTAATAGGGGCACATTGTAACGCAGTGTTACAACATGCCCCGCCTGCACAACTGGGATTTAAACCCGGCTAGTGTCTTCTGCTAGTTAGCGAGCGAAGCATTAAATAACTATCTCAACTGTTAAATAACATCTTGGAGATTAAAATAATATCAGATTTGTCTTATTTTAAATAAACTCAAAAAATAGAGATGAAAAATTGACTTAAGTAAGAAATTTACTTTTGCTATGGTTTAATAAATGTCTATGGATATCTTCCAAAAAAAAATAATTTTGGCGGATTTTTTTTTTCTATATAGTGTTGATATGGCAACTAGTAAATAAACAAAGTTCCGTCATCCAAGCGTGTGCGGAAGTATTTAAAACAAGCGTGTTACAACTAACCCCGCGCTAGGTTGTGCCCCGCGCTCCCCTACATGTGTCTTTTATTTAGAATACATACAAATGTCATTTACGTCTTTTAGTTTGTCAAGAGATTTAAAGCACCGTTTTTGAAGACTGCGCATGTGCGAACGTGCTCTAGGCCTACTATGTGAGATTCGAACGAGCCAAATATTGAGTCTGGTAATAAAGCAAAACGCACGTGCGTTTCCCGTACAACTATAGCTCGCTGCTTAACTACCATAGTACGATGCATCGTTGGAGAAATCAACTAGCTAGTCACGACTGTTTCTCGTTCAACCACGTTGGTTTATGACGTCTCGCACGTGGTGGACTAATAACTTATTTTAATTAATCAGTTTGAGATCGAATTAACGCTAGATTTTGTCATATAAGTTACAGACATGGCATCTGAAGACCATTTCTAATTTTTCTCAGTTTTTTTGCTTTATTACCAGACTCAATATTTGGCTCGTTCTTACATAGTAGAGCACGTTCGCACATGCGCAGTCTTCAAAAACGGTGCTTTAAATCTCTTGACAAACTAAAAGACGTAAATTACATTTGTATGTATTCTAAATAAATAACACGGGTTGTACTGAATGTCAGCTTGCTTATTTTGCTAAAGATAAGGATTTATTCAGTCTACATCTCATGTAAACTAGAAACTATGCTTCTAACGTTCCAACCACACAAGTTTGCGATGCTGTTTGCGAACGTTCGTTGGAACGATGGTTTCGGGAAACACCAAATCGTTGAACTATGCTGATAACGACGGAACTTGCGACCATAGTTGGCTAACGCTTTCGGGAAACACACCCCAGATTCATTAAAAGTTATTACTCCACCACGTGCGTGATGTCATAAACCAACGTGGTTGAACGACCACTTTGCGACAATACGGTTTCGGGAAACAGTCCTGACCATAGATATCATAATATAATAAAGGCTAGATGTCTCGTCCGCACTGCTGGCCAATGGAGGTCGACGTCCTCACACGGCGGCCATCTTACCACAGGGTGCTCGCTCACTTGTAACATGGTGCATGTAGGCTACTTTTAAATAACCATAACTTGCTCAATTTTCTACCGATTTTCAGACGGTTTGGTTTGTTATAAATGTCAGAGATGTAGTTATGACACTGCATACATATGAATAATTATAACAATGGACTTCCATAAGAATTATAGCCACGTTAATAACGTTTGTAAGAAACCAAACCGTTTAAATCCGTCAAGATTTCAGCGAGATAAGAGGATTTGTGTGCGTGCTGATCATTCACCTTAATTCACAGCTGGGTCATACTATTCGGTGCCATTCAGCTTGGTACATTTCTATCAAAAAAGTTAAAATTTCCATAATTTAATAGTTGTATCTGAAGAATGGCTTTTTACACTACAAGACATATATATATATATATATATATATATATATATATATATATATATATATATATATATATATATATATATATATATTGGTCCAGCTCAGGAAATGACTCTTTAATAATTTTGACCAAATTCTTCACACATGCAAAGGCCAAATGTCAAATGTCATTCTCATATCAATTAATAAATGTTTTGAATTCACAGTTATTGAAATATTTAAATTTTCTAAGAGCTAAAATGTCCATCATAAAGAGCATAAAGTGTTCATCAACAAGCATTATCTTGAAAAAAGTTGTTGTATTTTAAGGCACAGTGGTAATTTCAACATTTCTTTTAGAATAAAAAGACATTTCAATTGAATTTTGTCCCATTTTTAAATCATTTAATTTTGCCATTTCGTTCCCTAAAATTAACCACAAAGATATGCATAACATTTGTTGATTAGAGCAACAGTCAAGAGGCGTGTTCAGAGGAATTTTCCATCAGAGTAACAGGGACATTCAATCCAGGGACACAACATATTTTAAAGACTTTAAGCATTAAAAATGTATTACTAACAAAAAATATATTTTGGTGAGGAATATTATAAATAAGAATATACAACAATATTAAAAAAAATTTAGTTTATTTGATTTTTATTACTTATATTTGTGGCTGAAGTTATGCAAGCTTACTTGGGGACATGGCAGTTTAGCCTACTTGCACTAAAATCTGAGTAATTATTTTTTTAATGAATTAATCCTGGGTACATTTAATTGTGTTCTATCGTAAAAGGGGATTAACTATTTAAGATGATCATCTGGAAACAAGTATTAGCCCATTTTTACTCAAAATATACCACATTATGTCATGAGGACTCAAATGGCACCGAATGCTAAGAATGACCCAGCTTCCCTGTGGTAAGATGGCCGCCGGTGATGCCGGAAGTGACTCCGCCTTAAGACATCTAGCCTTTATATGATATCTATAGTCATGACAAGCTACTTGATTTCTTCAACGATGCATCGTACTATGGTAGTTAAGCAGCGAGTTACGCCGTTGTTCGGGAAACGCAGGGTGCTGTTATTGTTCGAACAACGGCGTAACTCGTGGCTTAACTATCATAGTACAATGCAACAAAAACAAGAAAAAGACAAAAGAGGGAACAGAGCCATATATTTTATATTGTATATTTGCACTGATATATACATACGCTTTTTATACAGTTCTGTTGTGCAGCACTGCATTTCACCAAATAAAGAATCATTGTTTCATTGTAAACTAAATGTTCAATTGCCATTTTATTACATGATGAAATATAGATTCAACTCAATTGATTTGACATGATTTTGATGAGTAAAATGTATCAAATTAATAAAATGGAAAATAATTCTGACTCTTTAACAGTTAGGCCACGACTGACCCATAATGTATATTGTTATATTTGAGCTAAAAAATAAAATAATAAACTGAAGTTTAATGAAGTTTCAAGCATCACATGACCACGGGGTCTCTGATGTCACTTAGAGCCGGCACTAACACACTGCAAATCTGCATATTTCAGTCACTAATGCCGTGCCGCAATCAATAGTGTCATACCTGTAATTATTTATTCACATTTATAAGACTTCTATTTACAAAAGTGAACAAATGAGAGAAAAAAAAAATATATATATATGATAATAGGGGAAAGCTATGCAGAAAGTTGTTGTGAGTTGATTGTGATTCTTGATGAGTGAATGTCTAAATAACATGAGAAAAATTCTGTAATTTATTGTTTTAAAACAGGTTCTTCATTTGAGTTGAGTCATTATGTCTAACATCAGTGTGTGTTGTGGAGAGATTGAGAGCACTGTGGGGTTTGTGTATGTGATTCTGCCCGTACTGAATCACACACTCAATAAAGACTGTGAGCAGAGCTGGTATTCAGAGGTGACTGTTACACACACACACACACACACACACACACACACACACACACACACTGATTGTGAGCAGAGCTGGCTCTCAGAGGTGACTCTACACACACACACACTCATGATCAGATCCTCTTGTGTGTGTTCAGGACCGGCGTCTGATAGCAGATCCATCAGCTCCTGAAACACTGAGTGATCACACCACACACACACACACACACACACACACACACACACACACACACACACACACACACACACACACACACACACACACACACACACACTCATGATCTGATCCTCTTGTGTGTGTTCAGGACGGGCGTCTGATAGCAGATCCATCAGATCCTGAAACACTGAGTGATCCTGTTATTTCAGTCTCATCTGATCGTCTCGTCACGTCTCGCTGTGTGAACGTCCTTCATGAGATCCTCTGTGACGCTTCAGGAGTAAATCAACTCTCAACACATCATTCCTCTGTTTTCATACTGAATATTTCACTAACATCATTCTCTAATGCTTCTTTATTTCATCACAGTCTCATCACAGTCTTAAGATCATGTTCAGAGGTGAGAGACACACTTCAGTGAAAGCGATGCATGATATACAGTATCGGTGGATATATGATAATTTTTTATGTTATTGGCATCGGCCTGATTAGTACATTTGTCCGAAACCGTAATTCCTCAAATAAAAACCAGGTTTATTTACGTGAACTGCAGAAGGTAACAGGGGCTTTTGTAAGAGGCAGGCCTTTATTTTTAGATTTTAAATAAATTTTCATCTGGGGTTCATGCTCCTCAAAGTTGTTGAAAAGTCCGTTACTGCACTGGCACTAAACGAGACCCGTGTTACATCCAATGTAGCTACTGCCATCTACTGGCACACGAAAACCCCGTTTTTATCACAGAAAACTATTATTTCTTAATAACTTTTTCTTTATGATAGAAATGTTACAGCCACTGTATTTTCTTGAATAATAACACGTGGACATCAAAACACGCAAACTCATGAGGGTTTAAACTTTTATTCTGAAGTCGTAATGATTAAACAGTTTGCATACAGATGTATTCTCCTGTGTTGGTCTAGGTTTATAGAAGATTTACATTATAAATCTGGTGAAATGGCGTACATTGCGTTCCCATATGAATGTCATAAACAACCCAAACTCACAGCGTAAGCAGAGATGGAGTTTGTTAAAAGGACGTATTTACTTCCATGTTGCAAAATAAGGAAAATTATAATAAGAACATCATAATTGTGTGCTATGCTTTTTAATGGTGATAATTTATTTATTTTTGTAATCAGGCTCAAAAAAATTAGATTTATCATCCAATATATCAGTGTAATGGCAATTTTGAGAAGTTAATAACAAACAGCATCAATGGTGTAAGAACTTTCAAGAGGCAAAATTGTAATAAAGAGAAAAGGTTTATTTCAATGAGGATTCTTTTCACAAAAGCCGCAGCTACCCAGCTTTGAAACAGAATACCTATTAGACATAATAAAACATAGACATTTTATACAATTTCTTGGCAAAAAACTCCTCCTTCCAGGTTTCTTGTAAATTTCCAGAAAGATACCCCCTATCTTCAGCTAGTTCGGACTGGTTTCTACCCCCCTGGTGCAGGTCACACTGTTCTTTGTCCCTGAGACACCCAAAGGCCTTCATCTATGACCTAAATTGCCTCTCACTTCCCTGTCCCCCCTCAGCTGCTAGAAAACCTCACAGAAACATATGATTAAACAGTTTAAAAACAAATGATTATAAGAAATACTGAATTTTCCAAAACATCAGTTATCGGCTTTCAAATATAAAGAACTATTGGTTATCGGTATTGTGTGTACTGTGTTGAACTGAATCTTCTGGAAGTGAATCATGATGATTGTGAATGTGTTTTTCAGTGAGGAATGAAACTGCAGCGACTCCAAACTCAGGTGAGTTTCAGCTGATAAACGTGTGTCTAATTCACTAATAAAACACTGATTTAGACTCAGTCCAGTGTGAATGTTTTCTGTCATATTGCCTGATATTTGTGATCGTTGTGTGTTTTAAAGATGTGAATGAAGTGACTCCGTCTCTCCGGATCTCAGGTAAAACATTAAGAGCTTTAAACATAAACTCGAATATTGATTTATCATTATAGATCAGCTGATCTGATATTTGATCACTTGTATAGATCAGTTGTGGTGGCTGTTTGCTCTCTTCATCTTCATCATCATCATCATCATCTGTTTTATACTGCGTAAAAGGATCTTCAGGTGAGTCCAGACTCCAGACTGATCTTATAACGTCGTACTTCAGTCTTTATATCTGACACTAGTTCACAAGAGCTCAGGTCATCGTCAATCACAGTTATATTCATTTGAGCAGATTATTTTATGATTCTGCCATGTTTAGTCGAACAGCTTTCTATGAATTTATATATATTTATAGATTTTGGTGTAAGAAACCAAGAGGTGAAAATATAACTCATGATTTGACCTCTGTAGCAGTCAATGACGTCTCAGATTGAATTAATAAATCAAGGGGAAATCTCAAG